>NC_057730.1:42253370-42298253 GCF_004010195.1 Chiloscyllium plagiosum
GGAAAGATATAAAAGAGACCTAAGGGGCAACTTTTTCATGCAGAGGGTGGTACGTGTATGGAATGAGCTGCCAGAGGATGTGGTGGAGGCTGGTACAATTGCAACATTTAAGAGGCATTTAGATGGGTATATGAATAGGAAGGGTTTGGAGGGATATGGGCCGGGTGCTGGCAGGTGAGACTAGATTTGGTTGGGATATCTGGTCGGCATGGACAGATTGGACCGAAGGGTCTGTTTCCATGCTGTACATCTTTATGACTCTATGACACGATGTGCAGGTTAGGTGAATTGACCATGCTAAATTGCCCATAGTGTTAGATGCATTAGTCAGAGGGAAATGGGTCTGGGTGGGTTACTCTTCGGAGGATCATTGTGGACTTGGTGGGCCGAAGGACATGTTCCACACTGTAGAGAATCTAATCTAAATTCTAAAAGTCTTTGCAAGGGTATTTTTTAGCATCCCGTTAATTTGTTCCACTATTCCTGATGACTGGGGTTGATAGTGAATATGAACCTTGCACACAAACCCCAATACTGTACTGCGCACAGTGCTGTTACTGTGGATACCCCTGTCATTATTCACTTGTTCTAGTATTCCTGATCGTGGGATTGTATCTTTCATAAGACATTTTACTAATGTTCGGGCATCATCCCTTTTAGTGGGAAATGTCTTCATCCATCTAGAGAATATATCTAGTATGATCAGTTTGTATTTAAACCCTCCTGAGGGAGTCATATGGACGAAATCAATCTACAAGTTCCAAATGACCCCTCAGGGATAGGTAGATGATCAAAATGTGCGGTTGTTCTTCCTCTAGTGTACTGTTGGCAAATAATGCAGGTTTCTGCTATTTGTTTCAAGATAGTAGATATCCCGGGAGCAAACCATTGTTGGATAATGTGATGTAACATCTCTCCTTTTCCTACATGCCCCTGCCCATGTGCCAGCCAGGCAAGGGTATGGAAGAAAGTCCGCGGACAAACCACTCTACCATAAGAATGCCGCCTAAGTCATCAGTGGACCGTCCAACACAAGCCCAAAAATCATGTTGTACCTCTGCAGCCATGTTGTGTACCTGAAGAGCTGCTGCAAGGTCAATGGTGGAGGGGACTTGTATCTTAACGAAGACATGGACCATGACCGTGTGTGTGTCTGAGGGGTCTCACAGGCGGCAGCATCTGCGGCAGCGTTGCCGGGGTCACCTCGTCCTTAGAGATAGTATGAGCTTCACATTTTGACAACCACAACATGTGCAGGATAGGTTGTTGATATGAGTCATGTGTTGAATAGATTTATTGGATGAGGTAATAAACCCACTATTTTTCCACAAAATATTGAAGTCATGAACCACCCCAAAGGCATAACGCGAATCAGTATAAACGTTAATGATTTTCCCATGGCAAGGATACATGCACAGGTAAGGGCAAAGAGTTCAGCAACCTGGGCTGAAGTCCTGGTTTGGAGAGCGCAGGCTTCTAGCATTTTGAAGGGAGTAACAACCATGTAAATGGGCAAGGGAATGATCATCAGAGGGATGTATGGGTGAACCAACAGTGAACAGAACAAGGTCAGGATTGTCAAGAGGCATGGAGAGGTCACGGAGTCTACCACCTGCAGGCCGTGGTGGTGGTAGGATTCCAAGTCAGATGAAGTAGGAAGGAGGGTAGTGGGATTCACTGGAGGGGCATGGCAGAATGATAGATTTGACTTGGACGACAGCTTGACTTCCAACTCAGTCCTACGGGCTGGAGTGAAATGCTGACGAGCAGCCGAATTGAGACAGAGCAAAACAGCGTGGAGGCTGTAACAGTATAGTGGTGATACAGAACAACGGGGTTGGCCTTTTCCAGCATGGTAGCAGAGACAGGCTAGCAGGCCATGGACCACTGGAGGTAACTGAGAGGAGTAACAGGCCACTGGGTGCTTCAGACCACCATGGGTTTGGGCGAGTACTCCGCTGGCAAATAATGCAGGCTCCCACGAGGCAAAGAGAGTTGAGATCGATCCTTTCGGGCTGCTGTGCTTTCCGTATATCCCTGATGAAGACTGGTGAATTGTTGGCTCCCATCGGTGATGGCTATCCTCATGCAGAAGGATAGAGAAAAACGCTGAGCAGAGGTCTATGACCGTGTAACAAGCTGAAGCTGGGGGTCAGCTGAGGAAAAGATAACTTGGTATCTTGGCTAACCTGTGCCATGAGGATAACAATCTGATTTAGGACATGCAAACCCTGAACAAGCTGCCACTCATTGCTCTTTCCCGGTTTAGGAATAGGTTAAAATAGAAGTATTAGAGAGACTTCGTGTAGGACGCAACACCCTCTGAAAGACCAGAGCATCAAAAACGGGCCAAATGCCTATTTCCACATCAGGGGACAGTCTGTATTGATGGACACAAGGAGGACCATACCAGGATGGATATAACATGATGCAGAGTAGCAGAAAGCACCAACCCCGCGTGATTTTTACGGAGTGCCCACAGGTAAGATGGTACGGATGCTAAAAGCGGTAGGGACATACAGTCATGAGGCGAGAATAGCAGATACCGGAGAAAAATCACTGGCCAGCAGGCAGGAGGGAGTCAGCTGCAACAGGCCTCATCAGAAAATACAGTAATCCGGAATTTCCTGCAATGGGTCTCCCTTAGAGATTCACCCCAGGCCAAGGATTGGATCAGAGGACTAATTTCCTCAGGCCAATGTGGGGACTTAACAGAGACAGTGACATGGGACACTGAGAAGGGACCCATTGTGAACAAAGGTGGTTGTATAGTATCCACGTGGATGGAAGCACCAAGACCCACCAGACTGAAATAAACTCACCCAAATAACTACAGTGAACCTAACTGACCGAAGTTGAAACTTTATTGCTGGAACAGCACAGCAGGTCAGGCAGCATCCAGGGAACAGGAGATTCGACGTTTCGGGCACAGACCTCACTTTCTCCTAACTGACCGAAACAAGGGGCTGCCAGGCTTGAATATAAGTCAGAGACCAGATGATGGGTAAAAAGGGCCGTGCAATGGGTGATTTTGTAGAGCAGGATGTAAGGAGTAGGTGATGAAGAAAGCTTCTATGTCTGTTATCGGGTCGCAAGACAGGTTCAACAGGGTTGTTCTGTGTAGTTGTCAGCAGTGCAATACAACCTGGGTCGCAGGGTCAGAGCACTGCATCAGCAAACTCAGGGCCTGTGCCGCAGAGTGATCAGTGAGCTCCAAGAACAGGCTCTGATCAGAGCAGTGAATTGTGACACTCAGTTTTAGTGCCTATCAGAAGCTCCACGGAGGAGGGTACAGACGAAGTAGTTGCGCTGGAGTTGACTAATACCTTAACACACTTCCCCAAAACATCAATTTTCGTCATTAGGTCTTCAAGGGGAGAGGAAGATAGCTGGATCAAGGCAGCCTGTACCAATAACCCCTTTTGGCACCTTTAGTTTTTAGTCTGGAAGGGGTCCATGAATGTAAAAGTTCAGGCATGGAGGGCTGAATTCCTGCAGTTGCAGAGGAAGCAGCCAACTGTACCTGACGATCTCTAGCCGACTGACCCTTTCGACCACACTGATGGCAAATGTCATTATCCTTGGACCAAACCAGCCCCTTTCCCCCATCTAACGAGGTGAGTAATATCTTTGGGGCCTTTTATTATAACATTGGTGTTATTGGACAAACTAGCCCTTGAGACCCTAATATGTTGGTCCATATTGGTGAGGGAGGTAACTACAGCACTCCAATTCTGCTGTTGCCAGGTGAGATTGATAAGCTTGAAAGCCTGAGCTATCTGGGGCTCAACATCATTTCAGAGTCTGTACCGCCAAAAGATCGTTTTCTTCCAGAGGCACTCCCGTAGATGGTTCCCACTTGTCCTTAAAATAAAATAAACAAGGGGTTACCCTTTGTTTTGCAGGCATGGAGTGATTTTCCCAAAGTCCCTGGCGGCCTGACCCAATTTTGAGATGGCCTGCATAGCTCAGTTCTGGAGCCATTCTTCCTGGGGGATATTTCCCTGACCCCGCTGCTTCTCTGTGGGTTCTTCTATCCAATCCCCATTTTTCCCGGCTGGAACTGAAAAGGAATCCTCAATAGCAACCTCGGAGGTGCCATGTACAACTTTGAGTAGCAGAAGAACATCTCTGGGTAGGTGGGAAAACGTTTGACAGGTTTGGACCAGCCAATTATGGATAGGCTTTTCAACGGGTTAGGAGCCTCCTAAGTCATGCTTCTAACCTTAAGAGGGGACCAAGTCTTTCGGACAGCTATATCACCGACCATGAGTCAAGGTAGTTGGGTGTCCAGACGGGTGGAACTCGAAGGTTCGATAGCATCAGAATGGTGGAGAGTGACCCATATGCTATAGTCAGGTGATGCATTTTATCTGACACCAAGTCTGCATTGTAGTGGGTTGGGTAAAATCAGGTGCAGCTGTAGACGTGCCAGTAGTACGGACTAAATTCCGGTACTGTGGAGTTTGAAGAGACAAGGGCTGCTGTTCTTGCGTAGCCGCTGCCAGGAGGATGTTCTCCATAACTGTATCCTCCTGAGATTCAAGCCAGGGATATCGCCTCATTGAGGCACTTGAAGGTGGCTCCTTCTGTGCACCAGCATTTTTCTTAGGTTTAAATTTGGGAGGTTGGTGACGCTTAGTAACCTCTCACCATTTAGTGAAAAAGTGCATCATATAGCATTTTTCATAGTGGGATAACCATCTCTTTCCTGAGTAATTTCTTGCCATTCCTTAATTTTACTTAAGTCAAAAGAGCCTCTGTTGGGCCAAAAGCCCTGGGACCATTCGTAAATATCATTACAAAAAGGAATGACGTATCTGGAATCTCGTGTTTCACAGAGCACCATATCCGCCGGTGATCCCTCTGGAACGATGGGGTCTCCTATCTGTTGCCATGATCTTATCACCTTACGATTCCTTTGTTTTGTTCACTTTTCCATCTTTGGGCCATCTTCTGGATGCCTCACATCCACGTTCGCGGAAAGGCGCTGACTGCTGGCTCAATTTTCCATTTCCGTAATCTACAAAGAGCTGTCATCTGCCAAGAAAGGAAAAGAGAAAATACTGTTACCAGATCCAGCATGTGCTAACCTACTATAAGCGCTCACCGGTGTTTCTCTTCTGTCCACAAGGTCTTGAAGTCTCGCGCCTACTTCAGTTGGGTAGCTACCACTTGTTCGTCTCTCTGACCGCCCTGGTAAGTTTAGTCTTCTCTGCTATTTTGCCTCAGACAGTCTTGGTTCAGCTGGACACCAGACAGTCTCCACACTTTTCCCCCATGAGAGGAGCACGAGGCCCAGTCCCCTTTTCAGCTAGGTCTGTCCCGTGCACTATGTCCACTATTTCCTCCTTTTACTTTCTTCGGATCCCATATTAATTGGAATCCTGTCAACTACATCAGATTCTGTTGAAAAAATTACTTCGTCTGAGACTTCGAGACTTGTTTCAAGAAGCTTTATTTTTGGTGAATTCTCGGAAAGGCTGCCACAGTCTTCAATGTCTCACAGCACTCTCTATATTTCAGCAAACCATATTACACAACCTCCGTCTTTATCTCCAGCAGTATTTTTCAACTATGGCTGTGAGCCTGAGAGCCAGGTCACCTTCTTATCATGCATAGTATGTCAAGTTCTTATTACTTCCATACACCACATCTTGACGTACCTTGAGAGTGCTTACTTTTTTTTTGAAAATTTGCTCCCAGTGCATAGCAAGAAACAATACAGTAGAAACTTTACCCATCAATACCAAAATTTGAGGCTATTTTCTGTTGTAGGTTTATACTCATTCTGAACTCGTTTGAGATTACCCAAACAAATTTCCGTTACAAATAACAGATTGAAGAAACTTGGGCTCCTGTCTTTTTCTGGCTTGACTTGAACTCTGGCAGAAGGTTTGTGTCTAAACTACAGTGTCACACATGATGGGGCCAATTTTATCTCAATTTAAGTTTGGAATAAGCTAAAATCTCACATTGCTGAAGACAGGCGCCAACTCGAAGACACTTCCTCCTACTGCCCCCTTGACCATGACCTCACTACACCCCCAATCACCAAACCATCATCGCTCAGACCATACACAACCTCATCACCTCAGGGAATCTCCCACCCACAGCATCCAACCTCAGAGTTTGGGAGCCCCGCAATGCCTGATTCTATCTCCTACCCAAGATCCACAAGCCTGACTACCCCGGCGACCTATTGTCTCAGCCTGCTCCTGCCTCACCAAACTCATGTCCACCTACCTTGATACTGTCCTATTCCCCACATACGTTCGAGTCACCAACCATGCCCTCCACCTCCTCCAAGACCTCCGTTTCCCTGGCCCCAATGCCTCATCCTCACCACAGACATCCAGTCCTTCTACACCTCCATTCGCCATGACTAGGGCCTCCAAGCCCTCCATTTCTTCCTCTCCCGACGCCCCCATCAGTACCCTTCCACTGACCCTCTCATTCGTTTGGTTGAACTGGTCTTCACCCTCGACAATTTCTCCTTCGAATCCTCCCACTTCCTCCAGATGAAAGGGGTAGCCATGGGCACCCGCATGGGCCCCAGCTATGCCTGTCTCTTTGTCGGCTACGTCGAACAGTCCATCTTCCAGAGTTACACCACCACCACTCCCCACCTCTTCCTCCGCTTCATTGATGACTGAATTGGCGCCACCTTGTGCTCCACGAGGAGGCCAAACAGTTCATCAATTTCGCCAATACATTCCACCCCGACCTTAAATTCACTGGACCATCTCTGACACCTCCATCCCCTTCCTAGACCCCTCCATCTCAAGCCACGAGGACCGACTCAACATTGACATTTTTTACAAACCCACTGGCTCCCACAGCTACCTGGATTAGACCTCCTCCCACCCAACCTCCGACAAAAATGCTATCCCGTATTCCCAATTCCTCCGCCTCCACCGCATTGCTCCCAGGAGGACCAGTTCCACCACAGAACACACCAGATGGCCTCCTCCTTTAAAGATTGAAATTTCTCCTCCCACATGGTTGAAGATGCCCTCCAACACATCTCATCCATGTCCTGCACTTCCGCCCTCAAACTGCTCATAAGGCAGGAAGAGTACATGGATAAAAAAGCAATTGCACTTCAACTGCAACAAGGACAGAACCCCACACGTCTCACCTTCCACTCTGGTAAAAACAATGACTGCAGATGCTGGAAACCAGATTCTCCAACTGCAACAAGGACAGAACCCCACAGGTCTCACCTTCCACTCCGGTAAAAACAATGACTGCAGATGCTGGAAACCAGATTCTGGATTAGTGGTGCTGGAAGAGCACAGCAGTTCAGGTAGCATCCAAGGAGCTTCGAAATCGACGTTTCGGGCAAAAGCCTTTCATCCTATGAAGGGCTTTTGCCCGAAACGTCGATTTCGAAGCTCCTTGGATGCTGCCTGAACTGCTGTGCTCTTCCAGCACCACTAATCCAGAATTACCTTCCACCCCACCAATCTCAGCATAAATCACATCATCCGTCATTTCCGATACTTACAAATGGATCCCACTACCAGGGATATATTTCCCTTCCCATCCCTATCCGCTTCCCGCAAAGACCGCGACTACCTGGACCGCTACACACCCTAACAAGCGACCCACCCTGACATTTTCCCTTGCCACTGCAGAAATTGCAAAACCTGCGCCCGCACTGACCCTCTTCCCTCCATCCAAGGCCCCAAAGGAGCCTTCCACATCCATTAAAGTCTCACCTGCACTTCGACACGCCATTTATTGTATCCATTGTTCCCGAAATGGTCTCCTCTACATTGAGGAGACTGGATGTCTTCTCACAGAGCACTTTAGAGAACATCTCCAGGACACCTACACCAATCAACCCCATCATCCCGTGGTCGAGAATTTCAACTCCCCCTTCCACTCTGCCGAGGACCTGCAGGTCCTGGGTCGCCTCCATCGCCACTCACTCGCCACCCGACGCCTGGAGGAAGAACGCCTTATCTTCTGCCTCTGGACCCTTCAACCCCATGGGATCAATGTGGACTTCACCAGTTACCTCATTTCCTGCCCCCTCCACTCCCACTCCCACTCCCACTCCCACTCCACCTAGGCCCCCAACCTTACCCCAGTTCCAACCTTCCAGCTCAGTACCGCCTTCATGACCTGTCCCACCTGTCAATCTTCCTTCCCACCTATCCGCTCCACCCTTCTCTCCGACCTATCACCTTTACCCTCACCTCCATCCACCTATTGCACTCTCAGCTGCCTTCTCCCTAGTCCCACCCCCCCTCCCATTTATCTCTCCATCCCGAGGCTCCCAGCCTCATTCCTGATGAAGAGCTTCAGCCCGAAATGTCGATTTTTCTGCTCGGATGCTGCCTGACCTGCTGTGCTTTTTCAGCAACACACAACTCTGATCTCCAGCATCTGCAGACCTCACTGTCTCCTAAAATCTCATCCAGTCCAGCCTTTCCAAGAAGTTTTGATCTTTTCATAATCAGCTGCAAACCTTAATATTAAGATAAAATAATTTACTTGTTGCACTGCTTCTATACTTCAAAGGTGTGCTTGATTCTTCAGTGCAAAGGTAAATCAGTGAAGTATTTCCAAACCTTCTTGTTAACTCCCAATTGCTTTTTTATCCATGTACTCTTCCTGCCTTATGAGCAGTAGTCAGTATTTTAGCAGTAGTGCTTATCAGACCTTTGGAGTCTTAGAATCATACAGATCCACAGCACGGAAACAGACCCATCGGTCCAACTCGTCAATGCCGACGAGATATCCTAACATAATCTAATCTGATCCCATTTGCCAGTTCAGGTCAGCATTTGCTTTCTAAGCCTAATTGCTCTTCAGAAGACGGTGGTGAACTGTTATCTTGAACTGCTAGAGCCGATTTGGTACATATACTTTGCTTTATGGAGGGAGATTCAGATTTTTGACATGGAGACCCTGAATCAATGACAATGCAGTTCCAAGTAAGGATAGTAGAGATGTTCTCCTGCATCTACTTGTTGTCAATTACAGAAAATAATATAGGCATTTAATAATAAGCCCCTGAAAGTTATTATACTTTTTCTTGAAAATACTCTTTCTAAAATAAAATCCAACAGTCTGTTCTACAGTGTGAGCTGCTGTAGTTACTCATGTTCACTGGTGAAAGCATTTAGCCTGATCTTCTTACTATAGGTATTAATAGTAAACAAATCATCAGCTGTAGCAGGAGCATGTTTCATTTTCTACAGTAAAGACTGCAGCGGCGTGATATTGCTGGTCAGTTCTTGAACTGTACAGTTTAACTGCAACTTTAGTTGCAGTTTCATTAATGACCAGGGAAAGTGCTATAGCAGTAATAACCTATAGAGTTACACCTAAATCTGTCTGCAGTGGTTTGCGTTACTCAGATGATGAGGTAACACATTAAAGAAAGGAAATAACTGCTCTACTAGAATGTTGCCAGGGCTGGAGTATTGTAATTACAAGGTAAAATTGAGGAGGTTTCTTTCTCTGACCATGTGGTTGGCGTTATTTTCCTTGGAACAGAGAAAGCTGAAGGAGACATGATTGGGAAATACATAATTATGAGGGGTAGAGACAGAGTAGGTAGGAGGTAACCGTTTCCCTGGCAGAGTGTCCAAAAACCTGGGGTCATAGATTCAAGCTAAGTGACAGGAGGATTAGAGGGGATGTGAGGACCTTTTTTTAAATGCTGAGGGTGGTAGATGTCTGAAATTTGCTGTCTGAGTTGGTGGTGGAGGCAGAGACCCTGAACATGTTTTTTTTTAAAAGAAGTACCTGTATCTGCACCTAAAATGCTGTAAACTGTATGGCTAATGGCAGTGTGCATGAAGATGGGATTAGAATGGGCATCTGGGTGTCTTCTGTTGGCATGGAGAAGACTAGCAGAATGGCCCCCTTCTGTGCTGTATCATTTCTGTGGGAGTATATCTCAAACATGTTTTTATAAGGCTGTGGGGCAGCACGGTGGCTCAGTGGTTAGCACTGCTGCCTCACAGCGTCAGGGACCCGGGTTTGATTCCAGCCTCGGGTGACTGTCTGTGTGGAATTTGCACATTTTCCCCATGTCTGCGTGAGTTTCCTCCGGGTGCTCCAATTTCCTCCCACAATCCAAAGATGTGCAGGTCAGGTGAATTGGCCATGCTAAATTGCCCATCGTGTTAGTTGCATTTATCAGGGATAAATACGGGGTCGGGGCTGTCCCTCTTCGGAGGGTCAGTGTGGAGTTGTTGGGCCGAAGTGCTTGTTTCCATACTGTAGGGAATCTCATCTAAGATATAAACCACCATATCAATATGTATAATTGGTCAGACAAAGCCATCTGTTTTTCCAGAATAGTTTCATGCGAGACCAAGCTGCTTTGACTTTGTCATGCCATCTGGAAGTTCGCTGTCTCTTTCCTTCTGCATGCATCTGCCATTTCATAAATTGAATCGTAGCTGCTTGACTGAAGATGCCATTTAGCTGATGGCTTATGAGTAAAGGCTGTACTTGGTTCAGTTAAACTTAGTCTTCATTAGAATAGGAACTTCTTTTCAACGAGCACATGGGATATAGTTACGTTTCAGCCTTGTTGTGTACAAACCAAAGAAGCTCTATCGTTTGAACAATTAAAGTGATTGGTACCTAGCACTTGCTTTGCATAAGAGGGGCTCGGCCTTTAATTTGTTATTTTTACACTTTTCAAGTTTCACTGTCTAGTTCCATGGGTGATCTGATTTGCTTGATTTTAATGGATTACAGGGGAAGTGGGAAAATGTACAGATGTAGATGGATTAATGTGCTGTAAGCAATTAACATTGTAATTATCTGTCCAACTGAAACAAGCAATAGAAGGAAGAAAAACATAAATTGCATCCATCTTTTGCCTTGTTTATGTTGTTTATAGTGATTTATTCTGGACACTTAAAGTTTTTATGTGCAATAAGAATAAAAATAAGCAGCTTGTATTGTAATTTCAGGGAAACCTAGGAAATGAAATAAAATGATAATATAACCTCTGCCGTGATATATTAATATTCTGTTTGAATTTAAGTTCCTCTTGGTAAATGTTTTTGAGGTTTTTTTGATGGCCGTTACAACAAGCTGAACTGAGTTCCCTGATTGCAAACTGCACTGCCTAATGTGTTATGGAGCAATATAGCGAATTGAACCTGAAATAGGAAGTAGAAAAGTTGCAAAGGTGACTTGTAGAAGATGGAAGAAATGAAAACAAGCATCAAGTATGCTTCAATTGTGGTTTGATCTTAAAAAGACAAAGAGCAGCAAACATATATCATCCGTCTTTGTTGCAAATGGTCTGAATGGGCAAATGGAAGTAAATGGTTTTTATATTACTGCCTTCTTGAAGCATAACTACATGGCAATCTAGGAACTGAATATTCAAGTATATCTGACATTTAGAAAGGACAGAGAAGAAAGAAAAGGAAGTAGAGTTGGGCCAATAATACAAGACAGGATCAATGCATCAGTAGGGGAGGATTTCCTAAATGTGGCATATTTTTGGGAAGAGCTAAGAAACAGCAAGGGGCATCAGACATTGTATGGAATTATTTACTGACTAGCAAACAATAGAGGTAGTGTGGGGCATGGTATTAATCAGGAAGTGAGATAATATTGGAGCATAGACAACACAGCAATCATTGGGTGACTTCAATCTGCAAATTCATTGAGTAAACCATTTCAGCTCTAAAGCTGTGGAAGACAAGTTCCTGAAGTGTCTTGGGGGTGGTTTCTAGAACAGTGTAATGAAGGGCTGACTAGAACAGAATGTTTGGATCTAATAATATGTGATGAAAATGGCTAATTAATAATTTTATTATAAACCCAGTACTGAGGAAGGATCACCTAACCCAGAACTTTAACTCTGAATTCTCTCCACAGATGCTGCCAGACCTGTTGAGCTTTTCCAGTAATTTCTGGTTTTGTTTATGACTTATAGCTTCTGCAGTTCTTTAGGTTTGCATTATTGACTTTACACTGTTTGAAAGTGAGATGGTTCAACATGAAGCAAAGGTATACAATTTGAAAAAGAAAAATTATGAAAGCAAGAGGCACAAGTTGACTGAGCTTAATTGAGAAAGTACATTAAAAAGCATGACTGTACATAGACAGTGAGCAGTTTTCAAAGAAGTATTTCAAGACTCAGAGCAATTATACATTCCTTCATGATGTAAAAACTGAAAAAAGATTAGTCAACTATGACAAAGAATGTTAAAGATTGTATAAGATTAACAGAAAGTCACCAGGAATATTAATAAATCTGACGGTTAGAAAGATTTTAGAATACAAGGGAGGATCAATAAACTGGTAAGAAATTGAAGAATAGAAAATGATTGCAATCCAGTAGAGAACATAGAAATGGAGTATAAAAGCTTTTACAAATATGTTTAACAAAATGTTTGGCTAGGAAGAATGTGGCCCATTAACAGCAAAGTCAGAAGAATTCGTAATGGTGAACAGAAAATTGGCAGAGAAGATAAATTATTACTTGACATCAGTTTTAGAACATAGAACAGTACAGCACAGTACAGACTTTTTGGCCCTAATTATCCTTTTATCCTAATCTAAGGTCAAACTAATCTACATACCCTACATTGTGCTATCTTCCATGTGCCTATCAAGAGTCGCTTAAATGTTCCTAACGTATCTGACTCTACTACCACCAGTGGCAGTGCACTCCATGCACTCACCACTCTCTGTGTATAGAACCTACCTCTGACATCTCCCCTAAATCTTCCTCCTTTCACCTTAAAATTATGCCATTTCCGTCCTCGGAAAATATCTCTGACTATCCATTCTATTTATGCCTCTCATCATCATGTATACCTTTATTAAGTCACCTCTCATCCTTTTTCACTCCAATGAGAAAAGCCCTAGCTCACTCCACACTACTTAATAAGACATACCTTCCAGTCCAAGCAGCACCCTGTAAATATCCTCTGCACCCTCTCTGAAGCTTTCACATCCTGAGGCGACCAGAAATGAACACAACATTCCAAGTGTGGTCTACCAGGGATCTATAGAGCTGCAGCATGACCTCACAGCTCTTAAACTCAATTCCCCGTTAATGAAAGCCAACACAACATGCACCTTCTTAACAACTCTATCAACTTGGGTGGCAACTTTGAGGGATCAAGGGACATGGAGTCCAAAATCCTTCTGTTCCTCCACACTGCCAAGAATCCTGCCTTTAAGCCTGTATTCTGCACACGTGTTCAACCTTCCAAAATGAATCACTTCACAGTTTTTCATCTGGTGGTGGGGGTGAGGGGCGGGCGGGCACATGAGAACAAGCTAAAAGGAAAGAAATGGTTCAATGGTTCACAATTTAAAGATGCTGAACTCAGTACTAAATCTGGAAGGGTATAAAATGCCTAGTCTGAAGATGAGATGTCGTTCCTCCAGTTTGCGCTGTGTTTGATTGGAATCGTGCAGCATGCCGAGGACAGACATGTAGGCACGCGAGCAGGATGTTGTGTTAAAATGATCGGCTATGGGAAGGTTGGGATCCTGCTTGCACACAGACTGGAGATGTTCTGTAAAGTGGTCATTCAGTCTGCGTTTGGTTTCTCCAGTGTAGAGTAGGGCCACATTGGGTGCAACAGATACAATACACAAGATTGGTGGAGGTACAGGTGAAATGTCTCTTCACCTGGAAGACTGTTTAGGCCTTTGGACGGTGAGCAGGGAGGAGGGTGAAGGGGCAGGTGTTGCACCTTCTCCGGTTACGTGGAAAAGGTGCCATAGAAAGGGGATAGGTAATGTCGGTGGTTGTGGAATGGACTAGTGTGTCCTGGAGGGAACAGTCCCTGCGAAATGCAGACGGGGGAGTGAGGGGCAGAAGTGTTTGGTGGTAGTGTTCTGATGGAATTGTTTGAAATGGCAGAGAATGGTCCTTCTGAATGTGGCATCTGGTGGGATGAACAGTGAGGACAAGGGGAACCTGATGGGAAGGGGCAAGGGTGGAAGCACAGGTGATAGGTTAGATGCAGTTGAGAGCCCTGTCAACCACAGTGGGTGGGAAACCACAGTCATGGAAGAAGCAAGACATGTCAACAGCACTGTTTTGGAAGGTGACATCTTCCGAAAAAAGTGATGTAGGAAAAGGAGTTGAGAGAAAGTGATGAAGTCCGTGCAGGATGTGGGGTGTAGTGAAGGTAACTGTGGGAGATCACGGCTTTGTAGTGGATGGCAGTGGATAGTTTATTCCCTGAAATAGTGACTCAAAGGTCAAGGAAAGGGAGGGAAGTATTGGAAGTGGATGATGTGAAAGTTATGGAGAGGTGGAACTTGGAGGCAAAATGAATGAATTTTCAATGCCCTGGCAACCTGATAATGAAGAGATTGGGGGCAGGCAAGATGCCAGGGGAAGAGGTCCAAGTGTAGGTGTATAGGTTGAACAGTGGAGGCAGATGAAGTGATCAGTGAAATGTTGGGGGTGGTGGGGGAGGTGAATGGGAGGATGGAGGCATGGTGGGGAATAATCCTGACCAAAAGGGTGAGCACAGAGACTGAGATGGCAGAAAAACAGTTCAACATCATGACAACCTGAAATTGATGAAGGTGGGGGGGCGTAAGGTTATGAAGCTCAGTCCTTTGCCGAGGACAGTCTGTTCAGCCTTAGAGCAGGGAAGGTCAGGAGACAACTGTTTTTCTGCTGACTCTGTCTCCGTGCTCACTTTGCTAGGCAGGATTGCTCCCATCGTTCCATTGATCCCTTCACCCACCTCCAGTTTCTACCCTCCGCTTGGAACCCTTCCCCTGGCCTCTTGTCTGCCCTTGATGTCTTCATTGAAAACTGCCAACGTGACATTGGCTGTCTCAATTTCTCTGCTCCTCTCACCCATTCTAATCTGTCCTCTTCTAAAATTCTGCATTTCGCTCCCTTAGTTCCCACCCTAATTTTGTTTTCAAACTGCTGACAAAAGGTTTGCTGTTGTAGTCTGGTGCACTGATACCTTGAAGAGGTTTAAAGTTGGTTCTTGGACACTTCTTCATATCGCCCCCTGGACCTTGATTCTATATCCGAACATCAAGCCATTGTTGTCAGGACTGTCACTGACCTCATTACCTCTGGACATATGCACCCCTCCCCCACAACTACCACCACCACCACCACTACTGCCTTCAAACTAGTAGCCTCCCAATCCCGGACAGCTTGCAGTAGGAATCGCTGTGGGTACCTGCGTGGGTCCCAGTTATGCTTGCTTCTTTATGGGATATGTGGAACAATCCTTGTTCCAGTCTTAGACTGGCTGCTGTGCTCAACTTTCTTTTTGGTACATCGATTACTACTTCAGTGCAGCTTCATGCTCCCGCTAGGACCTTGAAAACTTCATTCATTTGCTTCCAATTTCCATCGTTCTATAACTTTGTCCATATCTGACACTTTCCTTCCTTTCCTTGACCTCTGTGTCTGCATTTCGGGGAATAAACTGTCCACTGCCATCCACTTCAAAGCTTCTGACTTCCATAGCTACCTTCACTTCAGCTCCTTACACCCCATGTCCTGCAAGAACTCCATCCCATTTTTTCAATTCCTTCTCCTGTGTCACATCTGTTTGGATGATGCCACCTTCCAAAACAGTGCTGCTAACATGGCTTCCTTCTTCCACGAGTATGGTTTCTCACCCACTGTGATTGACAGGGCTGTCAACCTCATCTGACCTATCACCTGTGCTTCTGCCCTTGCCCCTTTCCGTCATTCACAGCAATGTGATTGGGTTCCACTTGTTCTCTCTTTTCATCCCATCAGCCTCTTGTATTCAAAGGATCATTTTCTGCCATTTCAAACAGCAGAATGCCACCACCAAGCACATCTTCCCCTCACACTCTGTCTGCATTTCACAGGGATTGTTCCCTCCAGAACTCCATAGTCCGTTCCACAACCACCACCACCTTCCCATGTAACGGGAGAAGGTGCCCCTTAACCACCTCCCTGCTCACCATCCAAGGGCCAACAGACTTTCCAGATGAAGCAGCATTCCACCTGTATCTCCCCCGATCCTGTGTATTCACTGCACCCAATGTGGCCTTCCTCTATATTGGAGAAACCAAACGCAGACTGGGTGACTGCTTTGCAGAACATCTCCAGTCTGTGCGCAAGCAGGACCCCAACCTTCCCGTAGCCGGTCATTTTAATGCAGCATCTTGCTCTCATGTCTGTTCTTGGCATGCTGTAGTACTCCAGCGAAACAGTGCAAACTGGAGGAACGACATCTAATCTTCAGACCACCCTTCTGGACTAAATATTGAGTTCAATACCTTAAAATTGTGAGCCATTTGTTTCCTTTCTTTTAGTTTGTCATCATGTCCTTTGTCCCCTCCCCATCCCACTTAATGTCCCTTCAAGTCTGGCATGAGAGAGACACCATTGTTCTGCCATTCTCACGTCCTGATCACTTAATATAAACTACTAGCATCTTTCTCCACTAACACCCTATACCCACTACCCTCACCACCAGCTCCCCGAACTATAGCTTAAATGCTGTCCCTCCACATTTCACTTCAGCTTTGATGAAGAGTCATCTCAACTCAATGTTATTTTGCTCTCTCTCCATGAATGCTGCCTGACCCCCTGTGATCTCCAACTTTGTTGTTTGAATGTTATATGTTTGAATAGGATAAAGTTGGCTATATTATCTGTCATGGTTCAATAATCTGCCAGTGAGTGCTGTTTGACATTCCTAAGTACAATAAAATGATTCATTGGCTATTTGACTAGTGTATGTATCACTAATTTGATGGAAATTCATTTTGCACCAATCAGAAATAGCACATGACAGTGTTAACAAGAAGTATTGTTAGTTTCACAATAGAAAATTGCAAACATTTTAAAAACAGGGAGTAATTCAATTTCCTTTTTGTCTGATTGAGTCTTTTCTCTGCCACCTTTTAATCGTGACTGAATGAGAAGCTGAAAGCCTTTTAAACTAGTTTTAATAACATTGACGATAATTTCTGTTGTGAAGTGATTGGTTCATTCAGGTGTCACTTTTTGGAAATATTTGGTTTGGACTATATGATTATCTTCTCTTTGAAAGAAATAGCTGAACTGATTTCAACTAGGTAAAAACAATGACTGCAGATGCTGGAAACCAGATTCTGGATTAGTGGTGCTGGTTCAGGCAGCATCTGAGGAGCAGTAAAATCGACGTTTCGGGCAAAAGCCCTTCATCAGGAAACTGATTTCAATCCAGTTGGGTTTTGCCACATAACTGAGTTGTATACAGAATCTGACTTGGAGAATCTCACACTGTAAATTTTTGCTATAAATTCTGTGCGTTAGGATTGAGCCCTCTACGATCACCTGATGAAGGAGTGACGCTCCGAAAGCTAGTGTGCTTCCAATTAAGTCTGTTGGACTATAACCTGGTGTTGTGTGATTTTTAATAGAATCTGACAACAGTGATCTGGCATTTATGAGAGCTTGTGTGGGCTTAGAATTAAAATGCTACTTGTTAGTTTTCTC
The DNA here is from genome assembly GCF_004010195.1 of Chiloscyllium plagiosum. Classification (NCBI taxonomy): domain Eukaryota; kingdom Metazoa; phylum Chordata; class Chondrichthyes; order Orectolobiformes; family Hemiscylliidae; genus Chiloscyllium; species Chiloscyllium plagiosum. Next base: position 42,270,832 of record NC_057730.1, read on the forward strand.
CAATGAGAAACTCATCATACATTCTTGGGTCATTTCCCTATCTACGTTTATATGTCATGCCTTTTCCATACTGAAAGTAAATTTCTCTAACTTAATTTGTTTGAAATTAAGTGTTATCTTTTGACAGTCATCTGAAAAGAAGGGCAATTTAGTATTCATAGTAATTGCGCCCTCATTTCTTTCTTATAATCATTTTAAATGTTATCCTTTTGAAAATGTCTAAACACAACTGTTGCAAATAGCAATGCAACTAGAAGGTTTATTTCCCTTTGAATGCAGTTATTTCTTTTTTCAATATTTAATTTTGGTGAAACCTGTTTTCCAAAGATGAAATAAAAAGTTAAGTAAAACCTTACCCTTGTATCACACCTTCACCAGTTTCAGGAATGTGCAATCCCTATTTTCAGGGTATTCCAAAGTTCATCTCAGCCAAATATAGTCACTGCTATAATTTCAGTCAATACAGAACCCATTTTCTGTGCATCAAAGCCCCACAAATAGCAATGAAACAAATAATCTGTTACATTACTTGAGGTGTAAGTGCTGGCCGAGTCATGCGAGCTGCCAGATTTTTGAATAATGTCATAGTGCAGTGGTGTCTTGCATATCCAGCAGAGAGGACCTCAGTTTAATTTCGCATTTGAATAACAGCACCCATTTTATTGCAAAATTCCCTCCCAAAATCATTGGCCCATTGTGTCATTGGCAAATTTAGACACATTGCTTTATATTCACTCCCTTAAGTTGTTAGTAAATATGGCATATAGTTGAATCATGATCTTAACCCTAGTGTCACACTCTGTCAACATTATCCCTATGATCTGATTCTTTCTGCTTAACCAATTTCATGAGGTGAATCTTTTGTAAACTACAGCTTTACCTAACCATCTCTTATGTGAGACTTTATTGTATGCAGAGTTTAGATCAGAGTGGTGCTGGAAAAGCACAGCAGGTCAGGCAACATCTGAGGAGCAGGAAAATCGACGTTTCGGGCAAAAGCCCTTCATCAGGAATGGAGGCTGGGAGCCTCCAGGGTGGAGAGATAAATGGGGGGGGCTGGGGCTGGGGAGAAGGTAACAAAGAGTACAATAGGTGAATGGGGGTGGGGTTGGAGGTAATAGGTCAGGGGGAGGGTGGAGCGGATAGGTGGGAAGGGAGATTGACAGGTGGGACAGGTCATGAGGACAGTGCTGAGCTGGAAGGTTGGAACTTTATTGAATGAAGACTAGAGAAGTTAATTTAAGTAACATCCATAGTCATTCTCCTGTACAATATGTAATTCTTCAAAACATTTTATCAGATTTGCAAGAAATGGTTTGGGCTATTTCTGAGGCTAGCTTGAAATGTGTACCACCAAAAGTGAACCCCAAATTGGTGTTAGTCAAACCTAAGGCCTTACTTGACTACATCTGCACCCCTTCCTTGGTGATCAGTACTTGGGGATTATTCCCTTTTATTCTAGCTCAGTTTCTTAACTGAAAAGACAAAAGAAAAGATTTTTATTATTATTATTAGTTAGCTTGACTGCCTGGCACTTTTTAATGGTCATTTTTATGAATTAGTTACTTCTTAACTCACCAATGTTGCTTTGGAAATGTATTTTTTCTGAAAATCCCGACAACGTTTGTTCCAAACCTTATCTTTCTGATATTTGCTCATCCGCATCTTTTCCCGCAAGAGAAATTTGAAGCGTGACCTCTAATGTGAAAACTTTTTGACAATCAAAATGTAGGCATTTAAATTTTTCTTTGATGAATTATTTAAATTCAATAGATCACTAGGTTTTGAAAATACTTACGGTGGATCAAAAAATGTACGTGCTTAATCGATGGCTTTTACTATAAGAGTTCGTATTGATTGTTCAGGGATTTTTCATTCATAATATGTATATTCTTAATTACCCATTGTTTTAATACTATGAAAGTTAGTGATGGCAATAAATTGCCTGAGAATAATGCTTTGTAAAGATAAGAACAGTAAAGTGAAGGGATTTTAAATAGTGCAGTTGCATGATGCATTGACAAATATGACTGCACATTCATTCTACTTTAAATATATATTAATTAATTTAATGGCAGTCATTAACTGATTAAAAATGGCTCAATGGTACATTGAAATTTGTCAAAAACTATCCATTGTAATTTCATAGTCATGTATAGATGCCCCAATTTCCAATGTGTCCACTTATTTTTATTGCAACATGGTTTAACAAAGCAAAAAGGGAATTGTCATGAATGTTTGGACTGTAGAATAGAATTACAGACAGAACTCACTTATGTTGTGATGCTGTGAATTTTGAAAGTATCCCATAGTGCTTGATGTGGAATAAGTTTGAAGGAAATGCACTGGGTGGAATCTTGTTTGGTATAACTAACTATGGCGCAGTCCTAAAAGCATGGATTAACTCCATTCAGAGAAGATCAGGTTGGCTTGTGATTACATTCTTCTCATGCATATATGCATATAAGCCTATCTTATGGGCCAGAAATGCTGAAGGCTGCCAGGATCTCCTGTTTCCCAACATTCGGTTTCTGTTTTTAAATATTCATAGTGCACTTCACTTTCTCTAAGTCAGGGGTATCACTCAACCTCTTTTGGTCATTACCATCCATCCCTTGAGATGACTGAAACCAGGCAGAAGGTCGCTCCTTGCTTCAGCAATACCTCCCTTGAGGTTCTCCTCTTCTGGAAGAGAAGGGATGTACCATTTCTGGGAATAGCAACACCAATCTATCCCTACTGTCAAATGCATCCTGGATCAAGGCCACTGACATCAGTAATCATGGATGAATTGAGAACCTGGTTCTTGTCCCATGAGAGGATTATTGATCAGCTCTGCTCTGCCAGTGTAAATGCCACTGTCTAATCAGAGTATGAGTTAGCAGTGTCAGTGCGTCCTCTGCAGAGGACACCATTGAATGCTGGTCATTTCTATTAACTACGTTTCAATTAACTAGAGCTACAATAATAGTCCTATTTGCACTACAATGGTACTGGCTGTCTCACACATGCCACGGTTCATAGTTAAAACAGTAAAAGGAACAATAAAACTCGAGAGCTCAAACACCATCCGAGCACAGACTTCTATTATCAACTAGGACAGCTGAGACATCTGATGTGCCTTTACCAAAACGTTGCATGAGACAAGAGCACATCAATTAGAACAGAATCAGTGACATATCATATAATTTTTTTTATCTTTCAACTACTCGGCACGGTGACTCAATGGTTAGCACTGCTGCCTCACAGAACCAGGGTCCCAGGTTAAATTCCAACCTGGGTGATTGTGTGGAATTTGCACATTCTTCCCGTGTCTGCGTGGGTTTCCTCCGGGTGCTCAAGTTTCCTCCCAAAGATGTGCAGGGTAGGTGAATTGGCCATGCTAAATTTCCCATTGTGCTAGCTGCATTAGTCAGAGGGATATGGGTCTGGGTGGGTTACTCTTTGGAGTGTTGGTGTGGACTTGTTGGGCCAAAGGGCCTGTTTCCACACTGTAGGGAATCTAATACTCAAACATTTTGACGAAAGTGCGCACTGTTCATTCAGGACATTTAACTCCTTAGATGTCTCAAGCCACATTCTTCTTACCAGGATTGCGAGTTGAGGAGAGGTGATGCTTGACATAATAAAGTTCCTGACTTCCTTCATGGGAGCCCTAGAACTGGCAAGTGTGCAAGGGGACCATGCCTGAGCCGGACGCGATATTGAATATGTACGCACACCTCATGAGAAAGCTTTGATTCAGCTACTTCCAGCTGTACGTGAAGCAACAATGTCTTAAAAACATGCTGGATAAAGGCATCAGTTCATCACACAAATGAATCTTTGATTATCTTTGCTCCTCCAGATCCCAATCCCATTGAAGGAAGCAAAGAAAGCAGGAGCCCATCTCCCGCACCACTTATGAGGGAAGAGTTAGCCCCTGCAGAGGCTGCACTGCCAAAGCCTTCCTCCCTATCTTCCACCAAAGCAAATAAATTAATTTCAATAAATAATCTGTCTAGAGTGGGCCTGGAATTGCATTCCAATTAGCACAGTGCTGACAAGGGCTTATCGCTAACGCAGAATGTTACAGCTAAGGTCTTTGGCACTAAGAAAAATACTGGAGGACAGGCTCCTGCCCACTTCAGATGATGAATCTCAGGAGTCAGCCATTAATAGGCTGGCAGAAATGCATAGATGAACAGGGAACAACTGTCAGAGGTGCCAGAGATAATTCACAGACTAGAATGAATGGTTAAGGACTTTGTCTTGTTCTGTCTGATGTCATAGCTCTGGCATGTCCCTAGAAGGCCAGAACCAGCAGAACACTCTATATAGAGTCATAGAGATGTATCTGCATGGAACCCTTCGGTCCAAACCGTCCATACTGACCAGATATCCCAATCCAATCTAGTCCCACCTCCATCACCTGGCCCATATCCATCCAAACCATTCGTCTTCATATACCCATCCAAATGCCTTTTAAATGTTGCAATTGTACTAGCCTCCACCACTTCCTCTGGCAGCTCATTTATACACACACCACCCTCTGCGTGAAAAAGTTGCTCCTTAGGTCTCTTTTATATCTTTCCCTTCTCACTTGAAACATATGCCTTCTAGTTCTGAAGTCCCCACCCCCAGGGAAAAACTTTGTCTATTTATCCTATCTATGCCTCTCATGATTTTATAAACCACTATAAGGTCACGCCTATATCTGCAATTTGTGTAAGAGGACCATTACCCCGTCTCTTGAACCATGGATACATTCGTTCATTGGCTAAGTGAAAGGGGGGTGAGATGCCTTGATCACCTTCCAGGTGATCCATCCGTCAAGGTAACTTACCTACCACACATATTAGGTTTACTGATCTACAGTTCCCAGGATTTTCTTTGCTTCTTTCTTGAGAAAGGGCACAACATTTGCTCCCTCTTCCGGGACCTCACCCATGGCTAACGATGATGCAAAACTATCAGCCGGGGCATTTACGATTTCTTCTCTGGTCTTTTGCAGTCGTCTTGGATATATCTGGCCAGGGCCAGGAGATTTATCCACCTTCATACGTTCTCATACATCCAACATCACGTCTACTGTGATATGACTATCTCCAAGATATCATCACAAACATCTCCAAGTTCCCAAGTCTTCGTGTCTTTTTACAGTAAACACAGAGGAGAAATATTCATTGAGGACCTTGCACATCTTCTGCGACATGGACATCTGTAAGAATTGTTGGCCTGTGGTCATAAACAAGCTGAGCATTGAAGGATTAAGTTCCTTTCCTGTTCAAGAATTTGGCTGGATGATGCCTTGGGGCTCTGAGAACCAAGTGTGCCCAGTTTTGGTAGAAAGTCCAATTGCAGCTTTGCTCTCTGGATGTATGATGAACTGCACAAACAGTTGTACTTTCCAGAGAAGTGCATCCACAAACTCAGCAATCTACTCTTGAACTGATTTAGAGTCCCCGCTCAAATCATGTGTTGTAGTTTGAAAGGTATCATAATGAAGAAACACCATGCTGCTGCAATCTTCAGCGCTGTAGCCATGGTGTTTCCTCCCAAGCAACGCAAATGCAGATCTTTCTGCAAAAAGTGGCAGATGAAGATTATAGTGTCCCCAGTCATGTGAAGATACTTCTGGCATTGACAATTAGTCACCTGCAGGTAGGTACATTTGATTAGACTCACACATGGCACATTGCTCGACATGCCGAAGACGTTGTTTCCCCTCTTCAAGCACAGCGTGATGCTCTCGAGCTAGATTTCTTGAGCCTTGGGTTTTTGATTATGCTGGCACTGGGCGTTCATTCACTACCTTCTGCTGTTTGGATACACCACAGCCAGTGCAGCTGCTAGCTTTAGATGGCCTGGTTTTTCCAATGGCTAGGCAATGTAGAAGGGAGCTGTGCAGGGGATCCCTGTGAAATTCCCAGACTCTGTAGTAATTTCCCAGGAAATTGCAGATTCCACAGAACAATTTTTCTGGTACACTTGGCACCCTCTGGAAATAGAACCATAGAAAAGCTAGAGCACAGAAAGGGGCTAATCAGACCATCTTGTCCATGCCACTCTAAAGATACCCAGATGCCCTTTCCAATCCCAACTTCCTGTACATGGACCAAAGCGCAGCAGCTTACAGTATTTAAGGTGCAAATAAAGACACTTCTTGAAAATGTTCAGGGTCTCTGCGTCCACCATCAACTCAGGCAGCAGGCTCTGCATAAAAATATTTTTCCTTATGATCCATCTAATCCTTCTGCCACTTACCATGAATCTATGACCCTTGGTTTTGACCTCTCAGCCAAGGGAAACCGGTTCGTCCTGTCAACTCTATCTCTACTCTTCATTATTTCTTATGCATCAATCACATCACCCCCAAACTCTCATCTCTATTTGTAGCTACAATTCTCCAGCTGTGGCAACATTTTTGCAAATCTTCTCTGCATTCTCTCCAGAGCAATTACATCTATATGCTATAATGACCAGAAATACACACGATACTCCAGATGTGACCTCACCAGTACCTTATACGGTTTCATCATTATATCCCTACTTTTGTATTCCACACCTCTGTCAGTGAAAGAGAGCATTACACATGCTGTCTTTACAACCTTACCTACCTGTACTGCTACCTGTAATGCCCTGTGCACTTGGACGCCAAGGTCACAGAATCATAGAATCCCTACAGTCTGGAAACAGGCCATTTGACCCATCAAGTTCACACTGACCCACTGAAGAGTAACCCATCCAGACCCATTCCTCTCCCCTATTACTCTACATTTATCCCCAACTAATGCACCTAACCTACACATCTCTGAACACCATGGGCAATTTAGCATGGCCAGTTCACCTTATCTGCACATATTTGGTTTGTGGGAGGAAACTGGAGCACCTGGAAAAACTCACACAGACCACAGGGCCAATGTGCTAAAGTCACACAGGCAGTCGTCTGAGGCTGGAATTGGACTTGGGTCCCGAGCGTTGTGAGGCAACAATGCTAACCACTGTGCCACCCTTGATCTCTTATTTCACCTACTCCTCTCAATATATTCCCATTTATTTGGTACTCCGTTTTACTCGCACGTTCCTGATGAAGGGCTTATGCGCAAAATGTTGACTCTTCAGCTCCTTGGATGCTACCGGACCTGCTGCACTTTTCCAGTGCCACACCTTTTGACTTTGATCTTCAGCATTTGAAGTCCTCACTTTCTCTTATTCCCTGTTAGACCTCCTTAAGAGCATTTACTTCATGCTTATCAGACTTGAACTCCATTTGCTACTTTCCTACTCATTCTACCAACTCATCTATATTACCTTGGAACTTGCAGCTCTACTCCACACTGTCCACTGCATGCCAATTTGCCTTATCTGCAAATTTTCCAATTGTGCCCTGCACATTCAAGTCCAAATCTAAAAAAAAAACAAACAGCAGGGGTCCCAACACCGAGCTCTGTGGAACACCATTTGAAACAGCTTTCTGTTCTCAAGGCAGCAATCAACCATTACCCTCTGTTTCCTGTTACTAAGACAACTTTGATACTTAACCGTATATTTTACTTTATCAACTAGACTGCCATGTGAGCCCTTGTCAAATGCATTACTAAATACATGAAACAACATCTACTGCACAACCCTCATCGATCCTCCTTGGCACTTGCTCAAAGATTCAATCAAATTTGTAGGATATGACCTTCCCTTAACAAAACCATGCTGACTAACCCAGTCCATGCTTTTCTCAGTGGCAGTTTATGTCATCTTTCAGGATTGATTCTTACAATTTGCTTACCACTGAAGTAAGATTAACTGATTTCTAACTGTTTGGCTATTCCTTTGTACCCTTTTTAAACAACATTTACATTCTTCCAGTCCTTTGGCACCTCAACTGTGCCTAGTGATGATTGGAAATAATCTTGGAGCATCTGCTGTTTCTTCCCTGACTTCCTTCAACATCCTAGGGAACAATCCATCTGGCCCTGGCAACTTCTTTACTTTCAAGAATGCCAGCGCCTCTACTACTTGTTCTCTCATGATTATTTTGTCCAAAGTTTTGCACTGGATTACTGCATCTCTTTTCTTTAAGAATGCGATGACAAAAGTTCTTCTCATATCCTCTGTATGCTTCTTCATCTGTGTTCGGTCCAATTTTTCCCTTAACTATCCCTTTGCTTTTTATATACTGTTAAAGCATCTTTGGGTTTTCCTTTATCTTGCTTGCTGATAGTTTTTCATGTCCTGTCTTTGATTTCCTTATTTCTTTCTGTAACTTGACCCCTGTACTTTCTATATTCCTCTGGGCTATTTGCAGTGTTGAATTTTTTTTTTGATTATCATAAACTTACTTTGTCAGTTAAATCTTGCCTTGTATTTTACCAGACAACCATGAAGGCTTACATTTGGCGATACCGCCCTCTCTTTTAGAGCGGAATAATCTGCTTTGTGTCCTAAGGATGTCACTTTGTAGTCCTCCCACTGGTTTACCACTGATTTATCCTTTCGCAGTCCTGACTGGCCCACCTCAGCCAAAGCACTTCTCAGTTATTTTTAAATTGGCCTTATTTCAGTTTAAAACTTATACTCCTGATTTATCTCTGTCCTTTTCCACCATAATACTAAATTCAACTGCATTGTGGTCACTATCCCAATATAATCACCCACAGTCACTTGACCCACTTGCCACCCACCTTCATTTCCCAACATTAAACCCAGAATTGCTCCTCTCTTTGGGTTTGTCATGTATTGTTAAAAAAGACTTTCCTGGACACAGGACGTGAATGTTTCACCCTCAATGCCCTTCTGTTGTTTGAAACCCCAATATTCATAACCGCACCCATCCTTTTTTCACCCACTGCATCCTGCCTGAAAACTTGAAGGGTATTGAGCATTAATCAGGTTTCTGTTATAGTAATGACATTGTACTGCCATGTGTTATCATGCCCTTAGTTCATCTTCCTTGTTTGTAATACTCCTTTCATCGAAGTATAAACAGTTCAACCTCATCAACTTGCTTTGCTGGATGCTTTTAATTAGAAGATCTCCAGTTAAATTAAAGAATTTGGAAGGTTACTTGGAATTTGTTAGACCATTAAATAATTCCTGAATAACCATTTACTTTACCACATACTTACTTTGCATGCTTGCCAGCTGCAATTCCCCCCACACCACTTAAAACTGCTGACCCTGACCTGACGCTCTGGTCCCAAGGCACCTTTCCTCCGATCCCCTCTTCCTGTAGTCTGAACTCAGTCTCATTTGCCCATTTACCCTGCTGCAGACCTGCCTCTCTGCCTTCATATGTTTTGGATGTGATCCCCTTCACTCATTCGGATCCAATTTCATCTGCTTCTGACCCAGCCTCCGTTCACTGCGAAAGTGAGAACTGCAGATGCTGGAGAGCAGAGTTGAGAGTGTGGTGCTGGAAAAGCACAGCAGGTGAGGCAGCATCCAAAGAGCAGGAAAATCGATGTTTCGGGCAAAAGCCATTCACTGCACCAGTGCTGACCCCTTCATCTTCTTGGTCAAGAGCCCCTCCCCCACCCCTTCATCTCTTGGGACGTGAAGCCCCCAGGACCTGACTCTTTTTCATTTCCTTGGAGCTGATCTCACTTACCCCTTAACATAGAATCTGACTCTTTCCTTTTCCCCCATCCCTTTCGTTCCCCAGGTCCTGGCACCACTTTGTCCCCTGGAATCTTTAGAGAGAGAACCAGAGTTGATGTTTCCAGTCTGATGTGACTCATTTTATGAAGAAAAATCACATTTGATTCAAAATGTTAACTCCTCCTTTTTCCACAAAAGATACCAGACCTGCTGAGATTCTTCAACATTTTCTGTTCTAAATACAATATTATGTATAATCACAAGTATCATTTCCTCGTCATTTTTGGTTTGATTTCTATATGTGGATGGTAATAATTTAAACGTCAGTTTAAAATACTATAATTTGATGTTGTTAAAGCTGTATTCAGAATCTGACTTTCACACTTCAGCTGAAGTATTTGACTTATATAGCAATTTGATTTTACATTAATGTTAACTGTTTTGCCTTCATATTATAACTTGTATTCTTGACTACATTGCACTAGAATTGTGTTAATTAAAATATAAAATAGAAATGGAAACATTTGAATTAAAGTTTAAAAACATAAATACAATTAACTCCATTAGCCTTTTATGGCTTTAATTACGAGTTATTACTTTTAATACCTTGTGAACCCTTTTCTCTATATCCTGCAATCTTCTAAATTACCCAGACTTTCCTCATTCAGGGGTATTACAATTTTGCTTTTTTTGACAAAATTGAGCCCCTCATGTTCTTCTGACCATTTCTTTGTCCTTTTGACTAGCTTACCAATATCCACTTGTGGTCTCCTTTGTTCTTCAAAAATTTTATTATTATCTGTAAATTTGGACACAGCTCCTTTTAGCCCTGTATCTCAATTCAGCATCTGAAGATCCAAACATATGTGAGGAGCATATTATTTAAGGTTTTCCTCAAATGGTTTGATGCCTTAAAATACACTATGGAGTAATGTTAGATAATAGAAAGCAAGGAAATTCTAAGTTTAACCTTTTTGCTTTTTTCTGCTGTACTGACTGGTGGCAAGTACAATTTGACCTCCGACTTTTAATTGAAAATTGAGCTAGGGTTCACATTCTTGTTAGTTATTTTTGGTGAAATTCCATTAATGTTTGGTAAAAAGGCAAGATCAAGTAAGAAAAGGATTGGAATTTGCTGTCATGATCCCATGACTCCATGAGACACTTCAGTGAAGAATAATTACTTAGGCAAGGTACTGAACAAGTACTGGGATTGTCAACCCTGTTCCCCTTTGTGAAAGTCTTTTTTCCAAATAAATGAAGGAAAAAGACAGTGAGAAGAAAATTATATACTGAGTTGTTTGAAAATGTTTTGATAGTGGTATATCTCATTTATGCAATTAATAAACTTAATAAATAAATACAGCACTTGACAAATCATTTTCACCACCAGCCTGGAAATTGGTGAGATGAATTAACCTTTTGTCTCATAGGAACGTCGGACTTAGGAGCAGAAGAAGGCAATTTGCTGTTTGAGACTGCCACCATAATATCAACTACTCAAATTATACTGCCTTTGCTGACACAATTTACATTAAAAATCTCATTGTCATCTAATCTGATATTAAAGAGCTACCTAATTGTGAGGGAGAGAAAAAGAGACGTCAAAGTACGGTTCAAGTATATAGTATATAGAATAAGTTTCTTTAAAGAGTGGTATTAATTATTTTGTTTGTCTCTGCACCTCATGGAAATGTCATAACATTTAATATGCAGCACAGAACAGATAATTGAAGATTCTTCACAAGTACCTGTGTGTGGTTGACTGTGAGGGAAAACTTAACAGAGATCCAGATTAACATGAATTTTGTAACTTTGATATGCTGCTACTTTTTAACATCAACAACAGTTTGCATTTATATAAAACCTTTAAATGTAATAAACAAGATTCCAAGGAGCTTCGCAGAAGTGTAAATAAGTTTTAATAAATAAATATTAATACCTTAGTTCATATAATATTTAGATATAGTTAGTTGAATTTTTCAAAGTATGTTATGTTTTTAACATAGAAGGACAGGATGTATAACAAAATATTGGCTAATAATTTTTAAAGATGCCTAAAGATAATTTTTAAGCAAGCATAGTTCTGGACCCAAGTCTAGGTGTCAATTTGGCAAAATTAATACACAAACAGATGTGATATTTGTATGCGACGCCTCTGTTATTTAATAATTTTTAACTAATTTAGTTTAAGTAGCAGCAGAGGATTGTCACAAATATTTTAAACATATAAACATTAATATTACAACCAGTAGTTTATTTTTATGTACTTGTCTAGACTGTGAGTCACTGACAAAGCTTCATTTACACAGAACAAATTGACTTTGAGAAAGTGATGAGTTGTCTTTATGGACCGCTGCAGTCTCTGTGATCTAGTTGCTCACACAATTCCATTAGGTACAGAGTTGACAAGCTGATACAAAAGGTAAAGTGACATGGGATCCACAGTGAACTGCTAAGTTGGATATAGAACTGGTTTAGTCATTGAAGACATAGTAGTACATAGTAGTTCCATAGTAGTGGAAGGGTGTTTTTTGACTGAGGATCTTAGGATTTTTTGACTAGTGTATTCCACAGGGTCAGTGCTCGGATACATATTGTTTGTATTATATATAAATGATTTGGAGGAGAATGTAGGTGACCTGATTAATAAGTTTGTGGATGACACAAAGATTGGGGAGCTGAGGACAGTGAGGATTGCCAAAGCATACAACAGGATATAGATAGGTTGGAGACAGCCAGAGAAATGGCAGGCCAAGTTTGTTCCAGACAAAATGGGACAATGCGTTTTGGAAGATCTAATACAGGAGGGATGTTATACAGAATGGCAGAATCCTTAGCAGCATCTTAATGTAAAGGGACCGAGGTGTATAGGTCCATCATTCCCTGAAAATGGCAACAGAAGTAGATAAAGTGGTCAAGAAGGCAATGGCATGCTTGCCTTCAGTGGTTAGGGCATAAAAGATAAAAATTGACAGGTCATGTAGCAGCTTTATAGACCTTTAGTTAAGCCACATTTGGAATATTGCATATAGTTCTTGGGGCTTTAGAGAAGATACAGAAAAGCTTTAGCAGGATGTCTCCTGGTTTGGTGGGTATTAGCTTTAAGGAGAGATTAGATAAACTCAGTTTGTTCTCACTTGAATATTGAAGGATGAGGGGTGACCTGACTGAAGTTTACAAAAATATGCGAGGTATGGATAGAAAGGATAGTATGAGGCTTTTCCCAGGTTAAAAATGGTAATTAGAAGGGCACAAAGGTTTAGGGTAAAAGGGGGAAAACTTAAAGGTGATGTGAGAGGCATTTTTTTTTACTCGGAGTGATAAGTGCCTGGAATACGGTGCCAGGAGTGGTGGTGGATGCAGATATAGTTGCAATGTTTAAGAGGTAGATAAGAATAGACAGGGAATAGAGGGATACAGACTGCGTCAAGGCAAAAGGTTTTTAGTTTAAAAAGGCATCATGTATCAGTGCAGTCTTGTTGGGATGAAGGCCCTGTTCCTGTGCTACGCTTTTCTTTTGTTCCTTTTGAGTTCCAGGAATTTGATCTATTGGTGATGAAGCAAAAGCAACATATTTCCAGATTAAGGTAGTGGTTTTCCCATATGTTTGATGCTATTTTTCTTCTTGGCATAGAGGCCATGGGCTTAGGAACAGCTATCAAGGAAACCTTGGAAAGTTGTTGCACTGCATCTTCTAGATGATTGGAGAAGGCTGTGCTATTGGTGAAACAAATGAATGTTCAAGCTGGTAGTTAGGGTATCAGTCAGGTATGTTGCTTTATCCTGGATGATACAAAGGTTCTTTGGTGTTGCTAGAACTGCAGTCATGAAGGCAAATGAAGATTATGAGAAAAGGAAAATCCATAACCATCTGGGTAGGGAATTCCAGAGTTTCCCCACAACCTCCTGAATGAAGAAACCTCCTCAATGATCAATGCCCTATCTTAAGACTGTGACCCTCATTCTAGATTCTACACCCAGGTGAAATACCTTCCCTCAGTGTTCACCCTGCAAAGTCCTTTCATGATGTTTATGTTTCAATGAGCTCACCTCTCATTCTTCATATCCCAAAGATTACAAGCCCACTTACTCAGTCTTCCATTATAGGACAGCCAATCTTCGCCGGAATCAATTTAGTTAACCTTATTCTTGCCACAGAGGTGCTGCAGCAATCTTTCCTAAGCTCTGCAAGTCTCACTAAAGCCCTGGGCAGACATAGCAAGACTTCTTTACTCTGGTACTCCAGTCCACTTACATTAAAGATCAACTTACCAGTTCCTTCCTAATTGATTGTTGTACCTCCACGCTAGCTTTTTGCTTTTCTTGTATGAGCACACCTAAATCAGTTTGCCCATCCTCCCAACAGTCCTTGTTCTTATCCATTCAGACTGCAAGTACTTCGTATCTGTTAATTAAAGGCAAGAATCAAGGTTCTATGAGTCTGAATCCTCATACTTGCTTGAATTACAGTCATACCCTCCTGTTGCTGACCAGTGACCATATTTGAAGGGCTAACTGAAGGTGTATGCCTGTCTCCTGGAAACAAATATCCTTACAACTCTCCACCATTACAATACAATGTCCATTTGTGAATACACCAACTTTGTTTTTTGCCCTCCAACATCACTGAAGATATGGTGTACCATTCATCTCTGAATATAAGGTGCAGCAGTTCTTACAATTTAAAATTATCTATTATATATTGTAAACACTTTGACTTAGGGAGTGTTTTTTTAATGTTTCTCCTTGTTCATGTGGATATTAAAAAGTCCCATTGCATTACTTGAAGAAGCATAGGGGAACTCTCCATGTGTCCTGATCAACATTTATTCCTGAACCAACAGAATTAAAAATAAAGATTATGTGATCATTTACCTCAGTGCTGTTTAAGGGACTTTCCTGTATGCAGCTGATTGCTTTGCCTCCCCACATCACAAGCGACAGAACTTCACTGGCACTTTTAGAATATCCTGAGCAGATGAATAATTGCTAGTTATATTTTTAGTTTTATTAACTCAACTTCTGCTCAAGAATTGTTAGTCTGCATTGGATGCTTTCTTCAAATGGGAGACGTTTTATTTATCTGAAAGAATTTTTAAAAGTAGAATGGTTCGTAATAGATTGTCCATTAAAGCAAGTGTGATTTGGCATTTGTATTGATATGGCATTCAATGTCAATGTAGAGCTATTCAAATTGCAATAGATATTAAATTGCATAATTTAAGCCAAAGTTTTAGCTAACTATTGGAGTTTGCATGTTCTCCTTGTGTCTCCGTGGGTTTCTGCCGGGTGCTCCGATTTGCTCCTAAAGTCCAAAGATGTGCAGGTTAGGTGGATTGGCCATGGTAAATGTGGATTACGGGAATAGGGCGGGATGTTCTTTGGAGGGTCCATTCTATGATTCGATGAAAAATATGAGACAGAGAACCCCCCAAATAAAAATGCCAAAGCAAAAACATGATCAAGGAAGCAAGTTTGTTATTAGTTTAAAATACTGAACTCAAGATTTGTGCACTTTCAGTACTCCAAATGATTTCATTGGGAAAAAAAAGTGTTTCATTATTATGCAATGATTTATATAAACAGTGGTAAGATTCGACCTGCATGTTTGTGTCTGTATGATTCCATTTCTCAGCCACTTTCTCGAGTTTGTCAGTACTCAGGTTGTAAACAGAGTCAATTGAAAGTCAAAATTTACCAACAAATTTACTAAAACATTAACCCCAGATTTAACTTTCTTCTTCTTTGGCAGTCTCTCAGGTTCGAAGATGACTTGCTTCCACTTTGTGCAGTGTGGGTCAGGGTCTGAAGTTGCAGAATAATCCAATTCTGCAGACCTTGCCATGGGTGGCGCAGGTGGTGTTTGGTGAGGCAGGTGGCTTTTGGTGAGCTAGGTGGGTTGGATGCTCTGACCTCTGCGTGCTGTTTCTGCTGCTTGCACTTGGTGTCCATGTGCTCCACTTGATGCCTTAATTTAGTACATTTTGGTTTAAATCTTATACTTCATTTAGGTTATTGTGCAGTTTCTGGATATCACTCCTATATGGATGATGTGCTGCTGTAGATCTGCAAGTGAGGGATACCTGAGAAAGTGTATTTTCACCTTTTGCGTGGGAAATTCAGGATTTATGTGTTTTCTTATATAATTAATGGGCTCTCTTAAACATTGGGGAAGATGTACCTCTGACACATGCAACCCTCCTACCTGGCTCTTTTAAGACAGCAGACCCCTCAAGGCACTGGAGTAGTACGCCAGCACTGCCTGTGCAAGATCCTCCAAATCTGCTGAGAAGAAAGACACATTAACACTAGTGTCCTCGCCAAGCTAACATCCCCACCAACGAGGCACTGACCACCCTGATTCCAAGGAGGTGTTCTACTCCCAGTTTCGAGACGGCAGCCAAGCCCCAGGTGGACAGACCGAAATGCTTCAATGATACCCTCCAAGGCCTCACTGGCAAAGTGCAACATACCCACAGACACCTGGGAATCAAAGACAGTCAGAAGTGGAGGAGGAACATCCAGGAAGATTAGATTAGATTACTTACAGTGTGGAAACAGGCCTTTCGGCCCAACAAGTCCACACCGACCCTCCGAAGAGCAGCCCACCCAGACCCATTCCCATACATTTACCCCTTCACCTAACCATACGGGCAATTTAGCATGGCCAGTTCACCTAACCTGCTCATTTTTGGACCTCATTTTGAGGTGTTGAGCACCTCAAGACTTGCAGTCAGGACAAGTTAGAAAAAAGATGAAAATAGCAAAAGGAGCGCTCTGCCACAGTAATGGGCCAGCCACTTTCCCGTGACCATTACCTGTCCCAAGTGTAACACAGTCTGTGGTAGCTGCATCAGTCGGTACAGTCACCTACGGACTCACCAAGAGTGGAAGAGAGTCATCCTCGTCTGTGAGGGATCTTGCATTCAAAATCACCTTGCAGTATGAAAGGAGTTGATTGGGAAAAGCCAATTCAAACTGTCAAACTCACTCCACTTACACATCTAAAACATCAATGTGGTATTATATGTATTTCAGTGCAAGGATGGAAAGTTAGCAATATTTCTGATAATGTGTACTAATCAGTTGTTAATTACCTTGTCAACGCAATTGATAGCTTATTATGGATGTGTCTAATTTTGATTGACATTGGCAGAGCATTTATCTTAAAACCTGACATGTTAAACATCAGTGTAACAAACCAAGGGAGCTTGTTTTGCATTTTACTCACAGATTGATGTAGTCGTTAACCCCAGTTGAAATGCATTGATTTTTACCTTGTAGTGTAACCTATGATCGGAGAATATATCATTCACTTGTTTTTTACATGGGCAGATCCAATCAATTTGGATTAAGTTTCAAAGCTGATGCTGACCTTCTGTTGGCTTTTGGCTGTCTTTTTCTTCAGATTAGATTGTACTTTGAATGTTCAAAGACAGGCTGAATAATTTCGTGATCTGTTATGTATGCACATAATGAGGTAAAGTACAGACATTTAAATTGTTTGGTAAAACTAATAACCTATTTGTTAAATTGTTTTATTACTTGGCAGGGGTATTCGCTTAAAGCTTTGATTTTGCATTGCATTATGTTAGGTATAAACATTACAGTGTATTTTACTAGAAAATTGTAAATGCTGCATTTATAAATTGCAACATTTAACTAAATAACATCCATTAAAGAGTTTTCTTGTGTACTCTTATCAAATGTATCCTTTAACATGAATTGTCATAAATATGAGATGGGTTGCCTTCATCTGTTTTTGTGTTTATGCATGATGTATATGTCTTTGCATATGTTCCTCTTTTCCATCTATTTAATGAAAGGACATGGAAAAATTATCCTTTTCATTCAATAATCTTGCAGAACTAAAAAGGGGAGCTCATTAGTTAAACAGATGTATTCGTCTGTACATATTGGATTTGAAATAAGCACTGATGGTTGTCCTTTGAGTTTGAAGAAGTAGAGGAATATGCAGACTCATCAGTGATAAATGCAGAGATGAATATATTGCCCTAGTCTGGCCATAAAAGAATTGGAGTTTTAGAACTCATGTTGACATGGGTAGAATTTCTATGATATTGTTCATGGATAGCAATGTGACTTTGATGTCAATTCTTTTCAAAATGACAAAAACTCCACAAGTGGGGCCTCTCCAATATATTCATTCTTGCACTGATTTTTCCAGCTCTCTTGGCTTCAGGCCTGCATCAGGTTTCCTTCAAGCATGCTCTGTACTGCTGGCACAGCTTTGGTTCCTTCTGCCAGATACTTTCTCTGCATGCAACAATTGCCTTGGAGTGAAATGGTCTTCCGTGTCTTACACAGGGCATGTGGGCTTCCAGGAATATTGCCTGAATACTAGTTGACTGAGCATAGTTTAAGATTTGTAATCTTGCCAGCAGATGTTAAGAATAGAGCAGAGAGTACACATGTGAAATTGTTCCAATGGTCTTGTGTGTTTATACACACTCAGCCATAAAGGAGGGAAATAATGTCAGGAGTGTCATATGAAATGCAGCAAATTCTGTACACAATGGAGGGATTACTAAAGGATTATAATTTTGAAATGCCATCAATAGCTTGCAACAAATTTAAATTCTTAAGGAAATCAACAACCTCTGTTTCATATATCTAGAACTGCAAGAATTATATAAACTACTGAACTGTCAAATGCAGTTGCAAACCTTTGCAACTAATAGTCTCTTGGAATAGTATTTGTTCCTTTTTGAACAGTTTCTTAATTTAATCTGCTCAGAATAAAACTGAGCGCAATAGCATTTTATGGTGAAAGAAAAGCGATGAGAAAAACTAAAACCTAATGAGAATACTACTAAAATGTACAAGCAGGTTCCACAAATTATTTTTTTCTCCTTTGAAGATTATTTTGATCTTGCAAAACAAAACCTTATTCCACCAGCAAGGGAATAATACACTGTATCTCTGCTGTGGTTTCACAATCTTCAGTATCATATAAAAAGAAATCTATCTTTCAGTTCAAGATTTAAGTTATCAGACAAAAACTATAGTGCTTAAAATGTGAACAATGCTGCTTGATATTTGACCTTTAAATATATGTGTATTGTGGAAGATTGACTTTCGCTCCTGCAATGCAAAACACAGAGTGCAAGTACTGAAGGATTCTGCTATAGCGACGGCCTTTCAATTAGGTTTTCAATGAAAAATTTGAAACTGATGAAGTCCACATGCCTTAGGTGAAATCCTTCCCAGCTTCCAACAGAGATTGCCTTGTGTTATATCATGTTTTCAGTTTGCTTAAATAGAAATAACAGGGAATTTCAGAAGGGTAACTTTTTGCTTTTAGAATTTGCTTAATGTCGCAAGGAGACTGGGAGGGAAGATAGGAAATTTCAGGACACCACAACATTTAAGACTGTTTCCAATTTAAAACAATTGAAAAGTTGATTGATCAGGGAAGGGCTGTAGATGTCATATACATCGTCTTCAGTAAGATGTTTGATAAGGTTCCCTATGGTAGAATGATGGAGTAAGTGAAGTCGTATGGGTCCAGGGTGTACTAGCTGTATGGATAGAGAACTGGCTGCGTGACAGGAGACAGAAAATAGTAGTGGCAAGGAGTTTCTCAAAATAGAGAACTGTGACCAGTGGTGTTCTTGCTAATCAATACCACTGTTGTTTGTGATATACATAAATGATCTGGTTCACAGCAAGGCATGGGTGGTCTGATTAGTAAGTTTGCAGATGACACTAAGATTGGTGGAGTGACAGATAGTAAAAGGGACTGTCAGGGAATGCAGCAGAATATAGATAGATTGGAGAGTTGGGCAGAAAAATGGCAGATGAAATTCAATCCGGACAAGTGCGAGGTGATGCATTTCGGAAGATCCAATTCTAGAGCAAACTATATGGTAAATGAAAAAGCCCGGGGAAAATTGATGTACAGAGAGATCTGGGTGTTCAGGTCCATTGTACCCTGAAGGTGCAATGCAGGTTAATGGAATGGTCAAGAAGGCATATGGTATTCATTGGATGAGGTATTGAGTACAAGAGTTGGCAGGTTGTATTACAGTTGTATAGGAGTTTGATTTGGCCACATTTGGAATACTGCGTACAGTTCTGATCGCCACAATACCAGGAGGATGTGGATGCTTTGGAGAGGGTGCAGACAAGGTTCACCAGGATGTTGCCTCGTATAGAGGGTGCTAGCTATGAAGAGAGGTTGAGTAGATTAAGGTTATTTTCGTTAGAAAGATGGATGTTGAGGTGAGTTTTACAAAATCACGAGAGGTATAGAGAGGGTCCCAGAGTGGGGGACTCAATTACTAGGGGTCACGAGTTCAAGGTGAGAGGAGAAAAGTTTAAGGGAAATATGTATGGAAAGTTCTTTACGCAGAGGCTGGTGGGTACCTGGAATGCATTGCCAGCGGAGGTGGTAGAGGCAGGCATGATAGCGTCAGTTAAGATGTCTCTAGACAGGTACATGATTGGGCAGGGTGCAGAGGGATACAGATCCTTAGAAAATAGGTGACAGGTTTAGGTAGAGGATCTGGATCAGAGCAGGTTTGGAGGGCCAAAGGGCCTGTTCCTGTGCTGTAATTTTCTTTGTTTTTCTTTCTTTGTAATGCTGTCAGTTAAAGGTAAATAGCTAAGTATGAGGGCTAAAGTTCAAAAGTGTTCCTAAGGACATAGAATGGATTTTTAATAGCTGGTAGTATTAATTGGGATGAAAGGCTGCATGAAATAATAAGATAATTGCCAGAATAAAATGAAGATAAACTCAATACGGAGACATGAATGAAATCTTTGAGCATATACCACTGGTATCATGCTTGGCCCCTTATTTTGTGGTTAAACCACAGCAATTCTGTATGCCAAGTAGCTGACGATAAAGACATCATAGCTGACTTCAGCATCTTGGGGTTAAAAAAAAAAGTCAGGAAAATTGACCATAGTCTTAAAAGCCAGAAATTTTCACAGTGGTAGTAGCCCTGCACCTGGGCTGAAAGATTGTAAGATGCTCTGCCTTTCCCACCCAGTGAGCATTTATTCATACTGTTAACTTTCCTGTTGCCGAAAACCTGCCCCAACACTGCTGCAATTCCTGCAGAAGGGGGCCACCCACTTTTGAGGGCTGAGAAGCCCTGAGTTTAATTAGTTTCGGTCATAGCTTCCATGCCTGTCTATGGAAGATATTCCATCTCCCAGAATTGCTAGTCAATCGGATGGCTCACAGCTCATCAGCTCCATCAGTGACTGGAGGTGAGTCCTCCAGAAGCAGCATTGATGGAGGCCAGGTTTTTACTTAATCCATTCTGGAGTATGGATGTCTCAGCATTTTTACTTCACATCTGAATTTCCCAGAAGGCAGTTAAGAGTCAACCACATTGCTGTGTTTTGAGAGTCACATGCCTGTCCAGGTGTAGATGGTAAAATTCCTTTCCTAAAGGACATTAGTGAAGCAGATGCATTATCATAACAATCACTTATTGCATTGAAATTTTATCCTCTGACACAGTGAGATTCAAGCCCATGTCTTCAGAACACTAGCCTGGGTTTCTGGATGAATAGCCTAGTGACATTACCACAGTAACTGCCTCCCTCTCAGGAGGGTTTCTTTTTCAGAATCTGTCACGCAGGCAAAGGAAAGCTGGGTGAAAGGCTGCAATCAGGAGGGTGACTCATGGACTGCGATAAGTAACAGTCTATGGGCTATTTGTTGTGCATAGAATACCCATAAAGGGAAGGGAGCAAGCATGCCACATGTCTTTGTGACGCCTCCTCCCCCCCCCCCCCCCCCCAAATTATCACTCAAGTTGGTTAAAAATTGGTTTTAGGGCAGAAAATAATGAATGACGATATATCATTACTTTTCCTGACTGGTGCACAGTAGACTATGATGTTTTCCAAACGTCAATGCTAGGACACCAGTGGCACAGTGATAATGTTATAGGTTTTAATAATCGGAGGCTCAGGCTAATGTTTTTGGGATACGTGTTTGACTTCCACCATGCCAAATAGTCCAATTTGAATTACAAATTTAAATGTGGAATTATTAGCTTAGCCTGTGGTTTTAAATTGAACAGCAAAACATTTGGTGGCAAGCACTTAGTTACAACATCCCCCATCCCAACAACCCCTATCACCACCAACCTATCATTCTGTCAGGTAATGAATCAGCAAAATCCTTCATAATGGGTACCAAACTACCATTCTCAGGAAGCAATGAGGGTGTTAAGAGCACATAATGTGCTCTGGGGGGAAATTTCATTGCCCGTCACCAAGAATGAGCTGTTAGTAGCACTACAGACCAAGCTTGCTGTGTCCTAAATGGTATAACTGCTGGACTGTATCTGTGATAGGTGGTAAAGAAATAAAAAGAGGTAAATATTCTACTTGTTGTCATCATCAACAATCAACCTGTCACATATGCATCTGCTCATGATAATATTGGTAGAAGTGATACCACAAGTCATAATAGAGGCAATCTCCTTTTCTCACATTGACTGTTGCATCCATGTTGAAAAGCACTACCAGTGTGCTAAATGGATGGAATTTCTGAGCAGTTCTAAACTATGCATTGATGATGATCTATGGACCATCATCAGCAACAGTTATATTCAACCACAATCACTAACCTCATGACTTCTCATGTCCTCCACTCTAAAATCGACATGGGGAACCAATGATTCCATGCATGTGGGGGCATTCCACGAACAGCATCAGGCAAACCTAAAAATGAGGTTTCAACTTGGTGAAGCCACTACATAGAACTTTTTCATGTCAAATCTCATAAGAAGCATACGACAGACACAGCTAAATCATCTCAACCAGTGGATCAGATCAGAACTCTGCATGCAGTCCTAACACATCCATGCATCAATGGTCATGAACAATGGAGGAGGCTGTATAAATAATTCCATCCTCAACAACAAGAGAATCCAGCACATCATACAAAAGACGAGGCGGATATTCTGTGACCGTCTTCTGCCAGAGGTGTGCTGAATGGATGATCCATCTCTTCCTCCTCCCGAGGTCCCCAATATTACAAACATGTTCAGTCAGTTCAATTTACTTCAAGCAATATCCAGAAATGGCTGAAAGAATTGGATACTGTAAAGGCAATTGGTGCTGACAATATTCCAGCAATGGTACTGAAAACCTATGCTTCAGAACTAGCTTGCCCCTAACCAACTATTCCAGTGTAGATAAAATACTGGCATCTCTTGGCAATATAGAAAGTCCAGCTATGTCCAACCTACAACGAGCAGGTTAAATACACCTCCATCTGCAGAATCCCCTTCAAGCAGCATACCATATTGACTTAGATCACTTTCCTTTTACAGTCATAAGAAAATAAGAACAAGAGTAAGCTGTTCGGCCCAACAAGCCTACTCCGCTTTTCAATAGGATCATGGCTGATCCTACATTCTTAATGCCTACTTTCCTACATTTTCCCAAATCCCTTGATTACCCTACTGATCCAGAATCTATCTATCACAGTCTTAAATATGCACAAGGACCCTGCACTTTCAGCTCTCTGTGGTAAGGAGTTCCAAAGGCGTTCAATACTCTGAGAGAAGAAATTCCTCCTTATCTCAGATTTAAATTGCTGCCCCTTTATTCTGGGACCGAGCTCTCTGGTCCTACAGTGTTCCATGAGGGGAAAAATCCTCTCAGCATTTATGCTGTGATCACTGTTAAGAATCCTACTTGTTTTAATTAAATCACCTCTCATTCTTCTAAACTCCAGTGTTTGGAGTCTCAAGCTATTTAACCTTTGCTCAAAAGACAATACCTCATCTGAGTGAACCTTCTCTGAACTGTCTCCAATGAAATGATATCTTACCTTAAATAAGGACATCAAAACTGCTGAGTACTCCATAGATATGACCTCACCAGCACTGTATACAATTGCACTGAGACTTCCACGTTGTTATACGCCAACCCCTTTGAAATAAGGCCCAACTTTCCATTAGCCTTCCTGATTACCTGCTGCACTGATGGGCTTACTTTCTGTGTTTCAGGCACAAGTACTCCAAAGTGTCTGTGTTTCAGCTTTCCTCAATTTAAATAATACCCTTCTTTTGTTCTCCATTCTCAAATGAATAACTTTGCATTTTCTGACATTATACTCCAATTGTCATCTTTTTGCCCACTTACTTAAACTACCAATATCTCTCTGTAAACTGTTTGTATCCTCTTGTAACTTGTCTTTCCACCTATTTTTGTGTCATCTGCAAATTTGACTACACTGGTTCATTATCCTGGAAACCCCTTCTGAACAGTACTGTGTTTCCCTACATCCCAAGGTCTGCAGTAGTTCAATAAAACAGGTCAACATGGCACCTCCCTGGGGACAAGTAGGGGTGGATAATAAATGCTGGCTGTGCCAGAGACGACTCCTCACAATGAACAAATAAAAGAAAACTTTTATATTGGAATACAAAGTAAAGTTTCATCATTTGCCAATGATATCAACTGTCCAGAATGGTTCCAAGGATGGAGATTTTAACTGCAGGTTATGTTGGAAAAAAATGGTGATAGTATTCTTGAGGAGGATGATTGGGGATTTGTACAAGATTATGACAGGTTGACATCTTAGATAAAGAAACGCTGCTCTTCCCATTTAGATGATGTTACAAGAGCGAGGAGATAGAGATTTAAGATTTTCATTAAGAAAAATAACTAGTGTGAAGAAGAACATTGCTGTGCGAGCAAATGGTAATAGTTAGGAGTTTACTCTGTGAGGATGTTTGGAGCAGAGCTTCTGATTAGTTTCTAAATGAAATTGCATATATACTTCATGGAAAAATGACCCAGGGCTACCAGGACAGAGCAGTGGAGTTGGACTGTGTGGAATGTCATCCTCAAAATGGCATGGACTGAATGGTCTTTTGTGTTTTCATGACTCTCTGACTCTAAATATCCATTATGTATACACAGTGTTGATCACTTTTGATGAGAAGAGATCTACACTGTTAAAAAATGTGGCTAGATTAAATCCAATTTTGATAAATTTAATAATAAAGTGAGCTGAGCAAAACTGGGTGACTCAACTTTTGGGCGTGGCATTATTGCAAACCACTTACCTTTGACAAACATAGACCACTTTAATTTATTTGTTATGATTCTGTATGTATCAGTTTTTAAAAAATGACCAACTACCATTCAAACTTTAAACACAAGCGCATGAAACCTAGCAATTTATTATCAAACTGTCAGTAGATATAACTTGAAAAAGGTTTATAGTTGATAACATAAATGGAGAAGAAACAATCAGATGTGTCTTGAAATAAGTTTTTCTTCCTGCCTTCGTAACAAGTCCATTTGTTTTGCACATAAATGTCAGGAACCTTGAAGGATAATTGGACAAATTTACCACATTGAGAGAGTGGCACATTCAGATCATTTTTTAATATGACTTAGTAATGTGTTTACATATTTACACGTCGATTCTCCTGTTCCTTGGATGCTGCCTAACCTGCTGCGCTTTTCCAGCAACACATTTTCAGCTCTGATCTCCAGCATCTGCAGTCCTCACTTTCTCCTCCTGATATTTACCAAATAGTCAACATGACAATGTTAAAAGACAACTTCAGTGGTTCCAGCGAGAAACATGATCATAATAAAGCAGTGGATTTGGATCAATCTCTTTCTAGATGTGCATTCGCTATTCCCTTCAGATCTTGGTCGTGTTATCAAGAGAGTGTATGCACAGAATGGAGACTGAAGGCACAGATGGGGGTTAGATGCTTTCCCGCAGGGGAATACACAAACATAGTGCAAAACGAGAAGCCAGATTGGAGAATGATAGGTCATGTCATCTGGGGCATATTAATTTTCACAGAGGAATGATTCTAGTTTCAACATTTTGCTTTGTGTTCTCTTGAGGAACCGGCTGTTCAGAGAAGGGGGACAAACAGTCTATCCTGCTAATTTTTTTAATGCCCTTTTCCCCTTTCATTTCATTATTTGGAAAGTGGGCTTAATATTTCATCACATATTCTGTTCACTGACAATTATTAACTAATTATTAACTGTATTCTATTATTACTGTCTTGCCACGTTCAATCTGACAATTTGTAAACTTGATCCACAGTTTGCTTTAATAATCTTAGGTATGGAAGATTGTTAGTTCTATGGGATTAAGAGAATTTGTAGTGAACCTTTGTGAGTGTCTCCTGAAAAAGGAACTGATGTCTAGATGAAGCTTCATGTGCTGAGTGAATTCTCAAATAAGCGTCTACCATAAAACATTATAACCCATAGGGTTCAATTATTGAAAGTTCAGTTATTAATGTTCAGGAAGCTTTAGTACTTTGCCTGACATATTTGTGGAGAAAATGCAAGAGTCCATTGTAACAGATTTAATAGCAGAACACTTAGAAAACTGTGACAGGATTAGATAGAATCAGGGATTTATGAAAAAGATATCCTGCTTGAAAAATCTTCTGGAATTTTTGGAGAATGCAACTTGTAGAGTTTATGACTGGGAAACAGTGACTGTGGTTTATATAGACTTTCAGAATGTTTTTGATCAGGTACAACATAAGAGATATGAGATTAAAATGAAAGTGCATGGAATTAGGGTTTCTACATTGACATGGATTGAGGAACTATTTGGCACGCAGGAAATAACAAGTAGCAATAAATGAGTCTTTTTCCAAGTGGTAACCAGTCACTAGTGGGGTACAGTAGGGATCCGAGCTTGGAGTCCAGCTATTCATGATATATTTAATGATTTAGTTGAGGGAACTCAATATATTTTCTCCAGTTTGTAGATGACACTGTGCTGGGTGAGATGATGAGTTATGAGGAGAATGCAGAGACGCTTTGTGTGAATTCGATTAGTTGAACGGGTGGGCAATAACATGGCAGATAAGCTCTTATTTATCCACATTATACTTTATCTACTACGGTAGCAAAAGCAGGAAGACAGATTATGATCTGAATGGCAATAGATTGGGAAAGGAGGAAGGTGCAATAAGGTCTGAAAGTAAGCATGCAGACGCAGCAGGAAGTGAAGAAAGCAAAAGGCATATTCGCCTTCAAAGGCGAGAGGATTTGCATACAGGAACAGGAATGTTTTGCTGTGAGTGCTCACATCGAGTTTTGTGTGCAGTTTTAGGCTCTTTGTATTTTAGGAAGGATGTTCCTGGCTATGGAGGGAGTGCAGTGAAGGTTTAGCAGATGATTCCAGATATGACAGTCTTGACGCATGAAGACAGATTGGATCCGTTAGGACAATATTTACTGAGGTGGGAGTCTCATAGAAATCTATAAAATTCTGACGGGACTTCTAACAATAAACGCAGGCTGAATGTTCCTGATGAGCAGGGCCCAGTACCATGGGTTACAATTAAGGATACGGGTTAGCTCATTTGTGACTGAGATGAGAGATTTCTTCTCCCGGAGAGTGGTGAACCTGTGGAATTCTCTGTCACAAAAAACAATTGAAGCCAAAACATTGAGTATTTTCAAGAAGGATTTAGAGTCATAGAGATGCACAGCACAGAAACAGACCCTTCGGTCCAACTTGTCCATGCCGACCAGATATCCCAACCCAATCTAACCCCACCTGCCAGCACCTGGCCCATATCCCTTCCTATTCATATATCCATTCAGATGCCTTTTAAATATTGCAATTGTACATGCCTCCACTGCATCCTCTGGCAGCTCATTACCCACACACCGCACACCGCAACACACCCCACACACACACCCCACAAGCACCGCACGCGCACACCACACACCACACATACGCACGCCACATACGCACGCCACATACGCACGCCACATACGCACGCCACATACGCACGCCACATAGGCACGCCACATAGGCACGCCACATAGGCACGCCA
>NC_057730.1:42299381-42358402 GCF_004010195.1 Chiloscyllium plagiosum
CCACACACGCACCCCACACACGCACCCCCACACACAATCGCACCCCACACACACACCACACACACACCTCTGTGTGAAGATGTCCCTCAGGTCTCTTTTATATCTTCCCCCTTTCTCCCTAACCCTATGCCCTTTTGTTCAGGACTCCCCCTCCTTAGGGAAACGACTTTGTCTGTTTATCCTATCCATACCCCTCATGATTTTATAAACCTCTATAAGATCAGCCCTCAGCCTCCGACGGTCCAGGCCTTAGCTTATTCAACCTCTCCCTATAGCTCAAATCCTCTAACCCTGGCAACATCCTTGTAAATCTTTTCTGAACCCTTTTAAGTTTCACAATATCTTCCAATAGGAGGGAAGCCAGAATTGCACACAATATTCCAACTGTGGCCTAACCAATGTCCTGTACAGTCGCAACATGACCTACCAACTCCTGTACTCAATACTCTGACCGATAAAGGAAATCATATCAAATGCCTTCTTCACTATCCTATCTGCCTGCGACTCCACTTTCAAGGAGATATGAATCTGCACTCCATGGTCTCTGTGTTCAGAACACTCCCTAGG
The DNA here is from genome assembly GCF_004010195.1 of Chiloscyllium plagiosum. Taxonomy (NCBI): domain Eukaryota; kingdom Metazoa; phylum Chordata; class Chondrichthyes; order Orectolobiformes; family Hemiscylliidae; genus Chiloscyllium; species Chiloscyllium plagiosum. Next base: position 42,299,949 of record NC_057730.1, read on the forward strand.
ACCTTACCAGTAAGTGTATAAGTCCTTCTAAGATTTGCTTTCCCAAAATGCAGCACCTCACATTTATCTAAATTAAACTCCATCTGCCACTTTTCAGCCATTGGCCCGTCTATTCAAGATCCCGTTGTAATCTGAGGTAACCTTCTTTGCTGTCCATTACACCTCCAATTTTGGTGTCATCAGCAAACTTACTAACTATACCTCTTCTGCTCATATCCAAATCATTTATATAAATGATGAAAAGTAGTGGATCCTTGTTGCACTCCACTGGTCACAGGCCTCTAGTCTGAAAAACAACCCTCCACCACCACCCTCTGTCTTCCACCTTTGAGCCAGTTCTGTATCCAAACGGTGTTTCCTCCCTGGCTGACATGAGATCTAACCTTGCTCACCAGTCTCCTATGGGGCACCTTGTTGAACGCCTTACTGAAGTCCATGTAAAACACATCTATTGCTCTGTCCTCATCCAACCCTCTTTGTTACTTCTTCAAAAAACTCAATCAAGTTTGTGAGACATGATTTCCCATGGATAAAGCCATGTTGACTATCCATAATCAGTCCTTGCCTTTCCAAACACATGTGCATCCTGTCCCTCAGGATTCCCTCCAACAACCTGCCCACCACCGACGTCAGGCTCACTAGTCTATAGTTCCCTTGCTTGTCCTTACCACCTTTCTTAAACAGTGGCACAAATTTAGCCAACCTCCAGTCATCTGGCACCTTACCTGTGACTATCGATGATGCAACTATCTCAGTAAGAGGCCCAGCAATCACTATCCTAGCTTCCCACAGAGTTCTAGGGTACACCTGATCAGGTCCTGGGATTTATCCACTTTTATGCATTTCAAGACATCCAGCACTTCCTCCTCTGTAATATGGACGTTTTTCAAGATGTCACCATTTATTTCCCCTCATTCTATAACTTCCATGTCCTTTTCTACAATAAATACTGATGCAAAATGCTCATTTAGTATCTGTCCCATCTCCTGCGGCTCCACACAAAGGCCACCTTTCTGATCTTTGAAGGGCCCTATCCTCTCCCTAGTTACCCTATTGTCCTTAATGTAATTGTGAAAACCCTTTGGATTCTCCTTAACTCTATTTGCCAAAGCTATCTCATGTCACCTTTTTGCCCTTCTGATTTCTCTCTTAAGTATACTCCTCTGCCATTATACTTTTCTTAGGATTCACTCAATCTATCCTGTCTATACATGACACATGCCTCCTTTTTCTTAACCAAACCCTCAATTCAAGCTAACAGGAATATACTTTCTCTGGACACTCGTTATCTCATTTCTAATCATCTCATCTCATAAAGCCGTCCCTTTATCTGCAAACATCTGCCCCGAATCAGCTTTTGAAAGTTCTTACCTAATACTGTCAAAATTGGCCGCCTTCCAATTTAGAACTTCAACTTTTAGATCTGGTCTATCCTTTTCCATCACTAATATGGTTCTTAGGGCTAAAGTGATCAAAGCATATGGGAGAAAGTAGGCACTGAGTTGGATGGTCAGCCATGATCATATTGAATGGCGGAGCAGGCTTGAAGAGCCAGTTGACCTACTCCTGCTCCTATTTTCTAAGTTAAAAATCACACAACACCAGGTTACAGTCCAACAGGTTTAATTGGAAGCACAATAGCTTTCGGAGGTGATTGTGGAGGGCTCGATCGTAACACAGAATTTATAGCAAAAATTTGCAGTGTGATGTAACTGAAATTATACATTGAAAAATTGATTGTCTGTTAAGCCTTTCATCTGTTAGAATACAGTGATAGTTTCACTTCTTTCATGTGTAAATCACAAAACCCTTTTTTTAAAAGTTGCATTCTCGAGTTAGCTGTTAACAATAGTGATAGCTAGACAATATGTTGAAGGTTCTGGATCAGTGGTGCTGGAAGAGCACAGCAATTCAGGCAGCATCCGACGAGCAGCAAAATCAACGATTCGGGCAAAAGCCCTTCATCAGGAATTTGAAGGTGTTAGCCCCCTGTGTTCTCTGTCTATGACCTGATGTTTAGATTGATTCTAATCTAAAAAGTGAGATAACAGAGCTACATTATGTAAAACACTGTCTAGCTATCACTATTGTTAACAGCTAACCCGAGAATGCAACTTTTAAAAAAAAGTTTTGTGATTTACACATGAAAGAAGTGAAACTATGACTGTATTCTAACAGATGAAAGGCTTAACAGACAATTAATTTTTCAATGTATAATTTCAGTTACATCACACTGCAAATTTTTGCTATAAATTCTGTGTTACGATCGAGCCCTCCACAATCACCTGATGAAGGAGTGTCGCTCCGAAAGCTAGTGTGCTTCCAAAGGAAGAAGCTAATGCGCTTCTTCCTTTCCCGCCGTACCACCCAGTACCCTTCCACCGACACCTTCCTTCGACTGACCAAACTGGTCCTCACCCTGAACAACTTTTCTTTCCAATCCTCCCACTTTCTCCAAAACCCTGAACAACTTTTCTTTCCAATCCTCCCACTTTCTCCAAAACCCTGAACAACTTTTCTTTCCAATCCTCCCACTTTCTCCAAAACCCTGAACAACTTTTCTTTCCAATCCTCCCACTTTCTCCAAAACCCTGAACAACTTTTCTTTCCAATCCTCCCACTTTCTCCAAAACCCTGAACAACTTTTCTTTCCAATCCTCCCACTTTCTCCAAAACCCTGAACAACTTTTCTTTCCAATCCTCCCACTTTCTCCAAAACCCTGAACAACTTTTCTTTCCAATCCTCCCACTTTCTCCAAAACCCTGAACAACTTTTCTTTCCAATCCTCCCACTTTCTCCAAAACCCTGAACAACTTTTCTTTCCAATCCTCCCACTTTCTCCAAAACCCTGAACAACTTTTCTTTCCAATCCTCCCACTTTCTCCAAAACCCTGAACAACTTTTCTTTCCAATCCTCCCACTTTCTCCAAAACCCTGAACAACTTTTCTTTCCAATCCTCCCACTTTCTCCAAAACCCTGAACAACTTTTCTTTCCAATCCTCCCACTTTCTCCAAAACCCTGAACAACTTTTCTTTCCAATCCTCCCACTTTCTCCAAAACCCTGAACAACTTTTCTTTCCAATCCTCCCACTTTCTCCAAAACCCTGAACAACTTTTCTTTCCAATCCTCCCACTTTCTCCAAAACCCTGAACAACTTTTCTTTCCAATCCTCCCACTTTCTCCAAAACCCTGAACAACTTTTCTTTCCAATCCTCCCACTTTCTCCAAAACCCTGAACAACTTTTCTTTCCAATCCTCCCACTTTCTCCAAAACCCTGAACAACTTTTCTTTCCAATCCTCCCACTTTCTCCAAAACCCTGAACAACTTTTCTTTCCAATCCTCCCACTTTCTCCAAAACCCTGAACAACTTTTCTTTCCAATCCTCCCACTTTCTCCAAAACCCTGAACAACTTTTCTTTCCAATCCTCCCACTTTCTCCAAAACCCTGAACAACTTTTCTTTCCAATCCTCCCACTTTCTCCAAAACCCTGAACAACTTTTCTTTCCAATCCTCCCACTTTCTCCAAAACCCTGAACAACTTTTCTTTCCAATCCTCCCACTTTCTCCAAAACCCTGAACAACTTTTCTTTCCCTGCAGTCTTCTTCTTGCCCTCTCCGCCTCCACCCTACTCCGACCTATCACCTTCACCTTTACCTCTTTCCACCTATCACATTTCCAACGCCCCTCCTCCATGTCCCTCCTCCCTACCTTTTATCTTCTCCTGCTGAACACTCTCTGCTCATTCCTGAAGAAGGGCCTGTGCCCGAAACGTCGAATCTCCTGTTCCCTGGATGCTGCCTGACCTGCTGTGCTGTTCCAGCAATAAGGTTTCAACTGCTTCCAATTAAACCTGTTGGACTATAACCTGGTGTTGTGTGATTTTTAACTTTGTCCACCTCAGTCCAACACCAGCATCTCCAAATCATGACTCCTATTTTGTATGTTTCTATGTTTGTCTCATAAGAAGTGTGAAAGGCAGCAATTAAGCCAAAACATCAGATGCTAGAAATTTGGGAGGACTCATTTTAGCTATGCTGTAATTGTGCCAGTGAGATCTTAAGGTCCTTTCATATTGGACCTTGCGTTTCACTTGTTTTGAGACGTGTGGCATTCCAACCTGTCAGCAAAATGTCACTATAGTATTTGGACAATTGGGTCTGGGATACCATTGGGTTGCATGTATCTGAGGAATTCTGTAGGGTGGGAGATCAGAACCTAGGTCTCAGAGAGATGGTGTCTGGAATCTTTACCTGGCATGCTGCCAGGCACAACTTCCAGACATGCCCATTAGCAGCCTGCATATCTTATTTTTGTAGGAGCTGTGTTAGACTTACACAGATTTACTGAGCTGAAAATGTGTTGCTGGAAAAGCGCAGCAGGTCAGGCAGCATCCAAGGAACAGGAGAATCGACGTTTCGGGCATAAGCCCTTCTTCCTGAAGTAGGGCTTATGCCCGAAACGTCGATTCTCCTGTTCCTTGAATGCTGCCTGACCTGCTGCGCTTTTCCAGCAACACATTTTCAGCTCTGATCTCCAGCATCTGCAGCCCTCACTTTCTCCTTACACAGATTTACTGCTTACACAGTAGTCTACTTCAGTGTTTTGCAGTAATATCACCTTGTGGCCTGAACTGAGTATTTCTTTCGATCCTTTAATCTCCCAAAAAGCAACTGTAGAAAGATATTATGAGATTATAGTTGATGGTTTTACAAAAATCTAATTCATCGTTTGTCAGAATAATTTTTACTTGTAGGATTTAAAGTTTTAACTGCAGATAAAGGGAGACCCATAGCAACCCTTAAGTAAATACAATTCAAACAAACTTGGAATTAATTAGTTAAAAGTCAACCTTGCTTATTTTGCAAGCTCAGAGGTAGAAGTGTAAAACTTAAACATGAAAAACTCATCTCAATATGGTCACCATTCACATCAATTTTTTTTATTCTTGGAAACCAAAGTAAGGTAAAACCAGGTTGTACTTGAGAGAGTTCTTTGACAGGGTTAGCAATTCTGGGAGAGGGGTCTGTAAAACTCAATTGAAAAAAAAGTTCAATTTTCATTTTGTGTGGTGAGAAGGTAGTGGCATGGTTATTGTTTCATATTTGAATTGTTCTTGGTGTGTTGGTGTTGAGAAGTCTGGAGGCCTATTTGTTTACATGCATCATGTGAGGTTTCACAAGTGAAGAGACATAGCCTCATGGTTATGTGGAAGAGAAAGGATAGGAATATCATGACTTACTGAGGTAGTGTAATAGAAACCAGGCCCCGTTATTCCAGGGGTCATCACAGAAGTTGATTTTAAATTACGTAGACAAGATTCTCCAACTTACCTGACTTTCAGACCCAGGATGACAGAAAGCATGGGTGAGGAATCTGTACTTAAGAATTATTCTTTATTACAACTATTTAGGCTCTAGTTCTAAACTGTTAGTATTAAACTGTTAGTATTAAACATTTTTTTTCTCTTCTCCCTCTTTCAAGAAGAAGAACAGCTGGAGGATTTGTTCTAGCTTACAGCTAATGAAGTCTACAATGATTTTCATGAAATTTGAATAGTTAGCTTGGAAAGAGCTGTGCGAGCAGACTGGGAATAAAACGACTGAGTTCTTATATGTCAAATGCCAGGGCAAGCAGCTGAAGATGAGGAAACAGACATGAAATCTCAAAAGAAAATTGAAGGGTCCCTCAGCCAAAAACCATTCAAAAGGTCCCCATGTAATTTGTACCTCAAGGATTATCTAGAATGCTAAGGACTATTAAAGTAAATTGTAGAGGGCTGTTTCAAAACCTTTACATTGGTACGAGGAAAAGTGGAATGCACCCTAAAAAATATTTCATAACATAAGAGAACTCTTGGGGAAATAGAAGGTAGAACTGAGTTTAGAACTTTGTTTATAAGCTGTAGTGTTAATTAACACGTTTCATTTGTTTATTTTCTCATTTTGTCAGTTAATTGCTGGGTGTCTGGGTTTTTGTCTTGAAATGATAAGTTTGTAACAAAATAAATCAGTAAGTTTTTTTGTGTCACAATTAGATTAATACAGTACAGAGAAAGGCAGTTACGGCTAGATTCATTCAATTCAGGGGCATACTGCAAATTACCTTTGTGCAGTAATTGAAAATTAAGAAAACATCAACATGAGGGAGCATCTTAGTTGGATACATTCCAGCCTCCAAAATTTTTCTAAGTCTTGCTTGACTACGTAATAGTATTGCATTTCAAAGAGTCTCTTTTAGTCTATCTCTGTCCATATTTTAGTTTCTATTGTTCAAAGGTGCGAAAGAGATCGGACCACCTGACTGAAGTGGGACTGAAAACTCCCCAACACAATGCCTTTGAGATGTTTATAGATTACTCAGATGAAACATTAATTTTTTTTTCGTCTGTGGTGAAACAATATCAGAGCTAATACCTGAGATATTACCTGTGTATTCTCTGAGAATGTCTTTGTATTTGTTTGGATGACTGTTTCCTGCTTTAAAACTGGTTTACATTCACTCATTTTCCAATCCTTTCCATGAAAATGGTAGAAAGGTTCCAAAGCATGCTTAAAGCCTGATTTTCTATGAGAAAACCTGCCAATGTTTTGCGATGTAGTTTTCTGTAAATGTTTGATACTTCCTTCTCTGAGGCACTCCTGCAAGAAAACTTTGACATCGATTCTGTATTCGATGGCACTCCAACTATATCAGTACACCATTAGAAATCAAATGAGGAATTTTGAAATGAGTCTTGATCGCAGACTAAGATTGTGATCAAGTAGACAAGGTCAAAAGTCAAATTGTTAAATTTGTTGAAGCAGGCATAGGCATCAATTGCGGATTCCTACATGTAGTGATATGAATAAAAAATAAACAATTACGACTGTGTGTTTTCAACAATTTCTTGAGCTTAAATACAACTTCCATTTGACTGACATGCTACCCTTCAATATTCTCCATCATCTCTGTGCGAATTCTCCCTGGAGAGCACCACCTCTCTGCAGACTTGCCCGGGTGACCAACCACTGGGGAGAAACAAGGCATGCTTATGGTGCAGGGTTGGGGGAGGTTATAAATAATCAACATATGTAACAATGTAAATGTAGCAAGTTTGGTAGCTAGTAAAGTGCATTGGAATTAAATGTAAATATATATAATTCAAAGTTTGTGAGAAGATTTATAGCTCGGGTGCTTGTTGTTGTGGTTCTGTTCGCTGAGCTGGGAATTTGTTTTGCAGACGTTTCGTCCCCTGTCTGGGTGACATCCTCAGTGCTTAGAAGCCTCCTGTGAAGCGCTTCTGTGATATTTCCTCTGGCATTTATAGTGGTTTGTCTCTGCTGCTTCCGGTTGTCAGTTCCAGCTGTACGCTGCAATGGCTGGTATATTGGGTCCAGGTCGATGTTTTTGTTGAGAGAATCTGTGAATCTGCCGGTAGGAATTCCCTGGGTGTTCTCTGTTTGGCTTGTCCTATAATAGTGTTGTCCCAGTCGAACCCATGTTGCTTGTCATCTGAGTGTATGGCTACTAAGGATAGCTGTTCGTGTCGTTTCGTGGCTAGTTGATGCTCATGGATACGGATCGTTAGCTGTCTTCCTGTTTGTCCTATGTAGTGTTTTGTGCAGTCCTTGCATGGGATTTTGTACACTACGTTGATTTTGCTCATGCTGGGTATCGGGTCCTTTGTACTGGTGAGTTGTCTGAGAGTGGCTGTCTCCATGAGTTCGACTGGGACAACACTACTATTACAGGACAAGCCAAACAGAGAACAGCCAGGGAATTCCGACAGGCATGGCACTCATCCACAGATTCTTTCAACAAACACATCGAGCTGGACCCAATATACCGACCAGTGCAGCGGACAGCTGGAACTGACAACCGGAAGCGGCAGATTCAAACCACTACAAATGCCGGAGGAAAGATCACAGAAGTGCTTCACAGGAGGCTACCAAGCACTGAGGATGTCACCTAGACAGGGGACGAAACGTCTGCAACACAAATTTCCAGCTCGGCGAACAAAACCACAACAAATATATACAATGCAAAACAAAAGCTTGAAACTCAGCAACCTGGTCAGCATGGGTGAGTTGGACCAAAGGACCTGTTTCCATGCTGTATAACTCTAACTCACCGAAGCTCTTTTGCTACCTTTCCAACTTGTGACCTCCACCACCCTTTTGTTTTGTGTATTTGTGTGTGGGGCGTTGAGAACACTGTAAGAAAAATTGACCAGGTGAGTGTTACCTGCTCAGCAAAATTTCTGTTATCCAGCATCTTACCAACTAGAATGCATCACCAACTGGAATCTTCAATATTCCTGTCAAGACATTACTGTTAACTAAATAAGATAAACATCATCGTAAAAGAACTGGCTGAATGTTGAAGTATTTTTCCCCATGTTGATGGTGAGAAGAGTCTAATTTTACAAACCTCTGCGAGTAGCAAGCCTCTGACTATTCAAGACACGGTTTTGTTAACATGAAATTCAATGAGTTAACAAGCAGTTTTGATTTATTGGCACCACCTGACCCTGGAGTGTACCGAGAAACACAATCCTTTTTATTGCTCTGACTAAGTTCACATTCTAAATAATGCAAAATCTCAATGTTAAATTAATGTTTTTGTTAACCTTTCTTGCTGCACAGTCAGAACCAAATGTGGTGGGAAGTAGTGGACAAGCAGGTTCGATTACGGTGATGGGCATGTCAGCAAGAATTCCCTTGTAATTCTCTGCTTCATGTGAAACACTTGGATAACCTTGTGCATTATAGTTCCAGAAAAGCTTTGAAAAACACCACTGCACCAGGACTTTGATTGTTATGAAGTGAATTATTTTAATCAGCTTCTGAAGCTTTTCAATTGTATTATATCCTACAGAGTTTTCAGATAACCCATTTCTATTTGACCTCAGCAGGCTACAAAACAGAGAAGTGAGACTCTAAGTGAGTTTACAACATCCCAGTGCCCCGATTGCAATGACAGTGTGACCTGGTATCCAAGCAACAGAAAACTTCTTGTCAATAAGAGCAATCCAAAATGAGATTTGAAAACTATTGTATGCATAGCTTTGGAAGTACCTACTTTTTTTCAGGAAAAACAGTTGAAGAGTTGAGCAGGCTTTATGATGTATTAAAATCAGTTGTGGGATGGCATGAAATTGATTCACAGTTATGGGTGTTTGACTGTTAAAGTGAAGAGCTACAATTATCCACCACATTTAGGTCTTTAAAACTAAAAACAATTTTGGTTCCTCAATTATAATCAAAACAGTCCTGTGTTTTTAGTTGTATTTCAAAAATCATCAAATATTTTGTACTTACTTAAAGAGGAAGATGAATATTCACTTAATAGCTGAAAGAAGACTTTAAATTTAAAGATTGAATTTTTATATAAAATTCAATTATGTGGGGGAAAAAAGTAACTTGAAAGATGGCATGGTATCTCTATGCCTCACTGTAGAGAATTCCTGAATGAAGTATGGAGAAGGATATATGCGAAAATCTCTTGACTTTGCATATATTGCCAGTTTGGTTATCAGACAAAAATAATGCATACAATTTGTGTTAATCTAATAATGCAGTTTGTGTTGTATATTTTTACAGAAGTTTATATTACTTTGTTGTAGAAATGGCCTATTGTGTGACATTTCGATAAGAAAAGGGTGAAAAACACCACTACTGCTTTTCGATAATTTGTGACTGCTGCTATTGTGGAGATTTTTGATTGCTCTTTCCATTTTGGAGGAGCTGTCAGCATTTGCAACGGACTAATGTGACAGTAAAATGATGGTACATTGCACAGGGGCATGAACATTTGGCGTATGAAAAGTGAAAGGTGGCAGGAATTAATAAAATGACATCTGATTTAAAAATATCAAATGATACATGAGAAATTAGGTCATTATCAGGATGATTTGGCACTCAACGTTTTTACTTAAATTGCGGTTGTAGATTGAATTACATCTTACATGCACTATATAAATGGTAAAAACAAGCCTACTGCCAATGTAAAATACACGAGGGGCAATATTAGTTACCTGTAACACACCCCTCCCATGCTTCATTTCTACTGACAGCAATAGACCTGAAAATCACAAGCTCTGCTTAGAAAATTACATGAAGTTGTAATATTATTTTCATTTTAAACTGGAGTCCGTTTTCTTTATGGTATGTGTGTTTTGTGATAAAACAATGGATGTTGCAAATCAGCTTCATAGAGTCATAGAGATGTACAGCATGGAAACAGACCCTTCGTGGAGGCCTGTGACCAGTGGGGTGCCACAAGGATCAGTGCTGGGCGCTCTACTTTTTGTCATTTACATAAATGATTTGGATGCGAGCATAAGAGGTACAGTTAGTAAGTTTGCAGATTACCCCAAAATCGGAGGTGTGGTGGATAGCGAAGAGGGTTACCTCAGATTACAATAGGATTTGGACCAGATGGGCCAATGGGTTGAGAAGTGGCAGATGGAGTTTAATTCAGATAAATGCGAGGTGGCTGCATTTTGGGAAAGCAAATCTTAGCAGGACTTATACACTTAATGGTAAGGTTCTGGGGAGTGTTGCTGAACAAAGAGACCTTGGAGTGCAGGTTCATGGCTCCTTGAAGGTGGAGTCGCAGGCAGATAGGATAGGGAAGAAGGCGTTTGGTATGCTTTCCTTTATTGGTCAGAGTATTGAGTACAGGAGTTGGGAGGTCATGTTGCGTCTGTATAGGACATTGGTTAGGCCACTGTTGGAATATTGTGTGCAATTCTGGTCTTTCAAGTTGTGAAACTTGAAAGGATTCAGAAAAGATTTACAAGGATGTTGCCAGGTTTGGAGGATCTGAGCTACAGGGAGAGGCTGTACAGGCAGGGGCTGTTTTCCCTGGAGCATCGGAGGCTGAGAGGTGACCTTATAGAGGTTTACAAAATTATGAGGGGCATGGATAGGATAAATAGACAAAGTCTTTTCCCTGGGGTCGGGGAGTCCAGAACGAGAGGGCATAGGTTTAGGGTGAGAGGGGAAGGATAGAAAAGAGACCTAAGGGGCAACGTTTTCATGCAGAGAGTGATGATACATGTATGGAATGAGCTGCCAGAGGATGTGGTGGAGGCTGGTACAATTGCAACAATTAAGAGGCATTTGGATGGGTATATGAATAGGAAGGGTTTGGAGGGATATGGGCCGGGTGCTGGCAGGTGGGACTAGATTGGGTTAGGATATCTCATCGGCATGGACAGTGATAGAATACATTTTTATCGTTAATTGGATCCTGTATTAAAATTGTGCATTTGTAAATTTTAGGGATCTTAATTCCTGTGTACATTTATGTTCTTAAATACAAGTTAATGACATTTAACAGACAGACATTTTTACAAACATATGAACATATTCAATGAATTTTAGTGTTTTTTAAAAATAAACCAAGCCTTACTAATTTTTTTCTTACCCTATACCTATGAATGTTGTATGTTCGTAATTTTTGAGCTCGGTTACACATTCCATTCATATGTAGCATTAAAAAAAATCTCAATGTGGCTTTAAATTCTCACTACAGTCTATTAATGTTGTGTGTCAATTATTTATCCATATTATTTGCTGCACTGCTAGGTATTTATTTTGTTGGTGCTTAATAAAACCGTACCTAAGCATTCATATCTGATATTAATATTGCAATATACTGAGTGTTCCTAATTTGATCCTTATTAATTATAGGATGGAATTATGTCAACAATATGTTATTTCTAATATCATAACTAGAACTTTGCATCCAATCAGTTTACCATTCTATTATAAGTAAAAATGTAAGTGCCAACAGGAAGCAAGAAAAACTCTCCTCCCAAATTATCTATCCAAGTTGGAGCATATTAGTCTACTTCATACTTCGTGGCTGTAAGTGAGACAATAGCAAATGTGTCGACCAACTTGTTCCTGGCATCTTTGCTGGTCCATGGTTCTGGCTTCTGTGAATGGCTAATTTGGATTCATGGACTCTTGCTTATCTGGGAATGGTTTCTCCTCACTACTTCTCTTTGCAATATGTATCCTTATTGGAATACCAAATTATGCAATACACTGTTGTTCATGACATTTCTAAGTTGTGATTTTCAAATGGTTCTGGTAAATGCATGAGCTTGATTGCAGTACTCCTCTACCTTGCACTGCAGATGTCTCACTGGTATTATATTTCACGCATATAGGGCATAACCCTCATCGCTGAGATCCCATTCAGCAACCTGGACTGGGACTTCAGTAAGCTTTGGTGTAGTGAGTTAGACAAGATATGTGGATCATGACAGCTCCATGGAAATGAGCAGCGACCTGCATTATTCCTCTGTTCATTGATTCATTGAAACACTTTACAATTTACAAATGTAGTTTATATGATCAAAATTCAGTAGATGACATCTTTAACTCAATAAAACTCAGCAATGACACAAAAAGTAGCTGACCATGCATCCTCATTTCCTATTCAGTGGTGAAATGGTTGAAATCATAGGCATGACAGAATAGGGCACTTTGTTTATGTGTCTTGTGTGGCAACTGGTGAGATCTCACCCATCATGCCCTGGAAGCTACCACTGGCAGAAGAATTGAGAGACACTCTAACCCTGAATGCCATTAGTATGGAGTTCCCACCAAATCCATATGGCTGCATGTGTGGATTAACACTCCACCAGGTTATGATGACTGTTTCCTAGGTCATCCTCCAAAATTTTTGGCATTCCCTCTTGGGCATCTGTAAGTAGTTAGTTCTTGTCCTGTGGATGTCTTGATGTGCTACTGTCTGTCTTCATGCATGTCTTCCCTAGATATATGTGCAGAATTACCTCATCCTTTGGTGCTAACTGATGTTGACCTTTCAGATTCTGCTGTTGGATGACTAGGCTTCTCCTTATTTAAACTCTCTCCTCTTCCCCCCAAAGTTTCAGGAAAATTTTATTAATGAATCCTGTGGTTAAAGCAGTAATATCACTGTGATTGGGGAAGATATACATCAGAGCATGCTCACTCATGGTTCTGTTCCAATTAAGTAAGTTAGCCCTCTGTGCTAAAGGTAGTTTTGAGAGTCTAATGTTACCTTTTCAATGCTGTCTATGTTTATAGATGATAAGCAGCTGACTCCAATTGTTTTATTTACAAACTGCTAATAATTTCCTGGAAAACTTCAAATGTTAAGGTTAGAATCCTGATCAGACTGCATCTGAATTGGTAGTCCATAACAAGTAAAATAAATTGCTGGTACACAATCCTTTATCCGAAATGCTTGGCACTAGCTGGTTTTCGGGATTCGGAATTTTTCGAATTTCGGAATAAGTGACAGCTCAACAGTGAAATTTTTTTAAAAACTCTTACTGAACAGCAGACTCAGTGTGAGTAACAGGCCCTAAGACAGAATTGAGGCCTGCCAGTGCTGGGCCGCACCCCCATGTCACATTTGAGTGACATGCATCGAGTGGGTGTCAACTTAGGTTAACTGTTTGCACGCCAAACAACCTTGTTAATGAGATTAAAAACTTCACACAAAACCTTCAAATTTTGGAGCTTTTCGGTTTTTGGAATTTTGGTTAAAGGGTTGTCTACCTGTACCTTTTCCACTACTACTCTAGCTGTAAATGTCCTTAAAAGAATAACTTTTGGGTATTGAGTTGTCATATCCAAAATTGAGGATGTACTGATGTCCTGCTTTTGTTTTTTGAAATTCTCCTACACAATCCACTATCACTCAACTAAATAGTTTTTTTTTGAAAACTACATATTGGTATCAAAGATGCTGGTCTGATTACTTGTTGAGGCTTTCCTATCACCTGACAAGTATGATATTCTCTGTGGACCTGTACCATGTGAAGTCCTTTATGAAGTCCTGGATACGTAAAACATCAGTTTATTGATGCCTGTGTTTTCCATATTCCTATATGCCCTGCTAGAGCAACTTTCTGTGCTACCCAAAACATCATCTTATGATATCTGGGCAGTAGCACTATTTGATGAGGAACCATTCGTTCTTCATCCACAAGTCTGAGAATGTGTCCACCTCCTCATCAACATTTTGTTCCTTATATAATAAAATTCTGGAATCCCTTCAGCCTCGGCTTTAATGTGAGCAGTCTGTGCTAACTTACTTCACCTAGATCTGATTCCTGAGTTTCAAGCTGTAAGTTTTAGAACACTCATAGACAAAGATGAGAGTGGTCCTGAGGGAAGAGTACTAAACTGGGCCAAGGCCAATTATATCAAATTGGCAGGAGCTGGGAAATGTGGATTGGGAGGAGTTATTTAAAGGGAAGTCCACATTTGATATGTGGGAGGCTTTCAAAGATAGGTTGAAGATAATGCAGGATAGGCATATTCCCTTGAAAACAGGGGATAGGAAAGACAAGATTCGTGAACTGTGGATGACAGGAAAACTCGTGCAACTAGCAAAGAGGAAAAGGGAAGCGTGCATAAGGTCCAGGCAGCTAAGAACAGAATGAGCCTTGGAGGAATACCGGGAGAGTCGGACCAATCTTAAACGAGGAATCAAGAAGGCTAAAAAGGGTCATAAGATAATTTTAGCAAGCAGAATTAAGGAGAATACCAAGGCCTTTTATTCATATTATAGAAGCAAGAGAGTAACATGAGAAAGAGTTGTTCCACTAAAGGATAAGGAAGGAAGGAAGTTTGTGTGTCGAACCTGAGAAAATGGGTGAGATTCTCAATGATTATTTTGCATCAGTGTTCGCTGAGGAGAAGGACAGGATGAATGTTAAGATTAGAGATAGAAGTTTGCTTACTCTGGATCACGCTGATATAAGGAAGGAAGATGTGTTGGGTAGGCTACAGGATATTAAGGTGGACAAATCCCCAGGATCGGATGGGACCTATCCCAGGTTGCTGATGGAGGCGAGAGCAGAAATAGCTGGAGGCCTGCCAGATATCTTTGTAGCATCCTTAAACATGGGTGAAGTGCCGGAGGGCTGGAGGGTTGCTAATGTTGTCCCCCTGTACAAGAAGGGTAGTAGGGATATTCCACGTATCTACAGACCAGTGAACCTGATATCAGTGGTGGGAAAGTTTCTGGAGAAGGTATTGAGGGATAAAATCTATTTATATTTGGAAAAGAATGGGCTAATCAGTGATAGGCTACATAGTTTTCTCCAGGGTCGGGGATCGTGCCTTACCAACTTAATAGAGTTTCTTGAGGAAGTGACCAAGTTGATAGATGAAGGAAGGGCTGTAGATGTCATATACATGGACTTTTAGTAAGGCATTTGATCAGGTTCCCCATGGTAAACTAAAGGAGAAAATGAAGTCACGTTGTGTGCAGGTTGGTTTAGCTAGGTGATAAAAGAACTGGTTGAGCAACAGGAGACAGTAGTAACTGAAGGGAGTTTCTTGAAATGGAGAAAGGTGACCAGCGTTGTTCCACACAGTTCAGTACTGGGGCCATTGTTGTTTGTGATATACATAAATGATCTGAAAGAGGACATTGTTGGTCTGATCAGTAAGTTTGCAGATGACATGATAATTGGTGGAGTAGCAGAAAGCATTGGGGACTGTCAAAGAATACAGGAGAATATTGATAGACTGGAGAGTTGGGTGGAGAAGTGGCAGATGGAGTTCAATCCAGGCAAATGTGATGCATTTTGGGAAGTTAATTCTCAAGTGAACTATACTATAAATGGTAGAACCTTGGGAAAAGTTGATGAGCAGAGAGATCTGGGAGTTCACACCCATTGTATCCTGAAGGTGTCTGGACAGGTGGATAGAGTGGTAGATAGAGACATTTGGTGCGCTTGCTTTCATCGGACAGGGTATTATGTATAAGAGCTGGAAGGCCATGTTAAAAGACTTTGGTTCGGCTGCAGTTAGAATACTGTATACAGTTCTGGTCGCCACATTACTAAAAGCACGTGGAGAGGGTGCAGAGAACATTTACGAGGATGTTGCCTGATATGGATGATGCTAGCTATGAAGAGAGGTTGAGTAGGTTAGGATTGTTTTCATTAGGAAAAAGGAGGTGGGGTGGGGGGTTGGGTGTTGGGACCTGATTGAGATCTACAAAATCATGTAGGGTATAGGCAGGGTGGATAGAGATAAGCTTTTTTCCCCAGGGTGAGGGATTCAATAACGAGAGGCCACGCGTTCAAGGTGAGAGGTGAAAAGCTTAAGAGGGATACACATGGAAAGTACTTTACACAGAGTGGTAGATGCCTGAAATGCATTGCCAGCAGAGGTGATAGAGGCAGGCACAGTAGATTCATTTCAGGTGTGTCTGGACAGATGCATGAGTAGGTGGGGAGCAGAGGGATACAGATCTTTAGGAATTGGGTGATAGATTTAGACAGTGGATTTCGATCAGCTCAGGCTTAGAGGGCCGAAGGGCCTGTTCCTGGGCTGTAAATTTTCTTTGTTCTTCTTTGTTCAATTAATGAAGATGTGACAAATACACTTTAGAACTACCCTCATTCTTAAATAGGTGTTAGAGCACCTGAAATTCCACTTGCAGTATTACTGTGACATCTGGTGATGGACTTTATTTACCCATTGCTGTGGTCACCATTCATGATGGGAATAATACTCTGCAACTAATCCATTTATTTAACCTCAGTTGGACTTTCTATGGTTATAGGTGAAACTCTGACTTTCAAACCTACCAGATTATTCCACAGAAATAAATCAACTCCATCTACAAGAAAATTTCTTAGCTACTCTGATCATCACTCGTCCAGATGACAAGTCACACTCCACTTGGACTTTGTTAAATGGAGAGAAACTAAATTATTCTTCTTAAAGTTTGAGTAGCTCTTGTATCTCTTAAAATAGTTATGTGCTTGAATTCTCCCTTTGAAGATAAAAGGGTTATCTTTCCTTTAGCTTAAAATACTTAATATCCCTCAGCTACCCTATATACTACTTCTGCACTGTGTTTATCTCTGGTCTTGGTTGTAGTTAAAGCTACAATCTGATCTGAGTCCTTTTCCTTCTGAGTTTTCTTTTCACACATTTTTACAAACTGTATTTATGTCTCATGGCATTCCCTTTCAACTTCCAGCTTACTGAATGATTGGGTCTCTCTTTATTACAATGGAAACATCTTGGCTTCCGATTTTCACTTCCATCCTTAGTACTTTCTGATCTGAGGAGGAGATCTTGGGGCATTCTTTGCCTTGGCCACTTACCTGTCTTTCACACTGTCATTTTGGACATATGAGGGATGACAAGGAAAAGGTTTCGTTTTATGGATTGGTTTATAATAGTTAACCATTATTGTTGCCTGTCTAGCAGTCTTAGCCCCTTGCTCCGCAACATGAGTTTTTATGACCGAAGGTTTTTCAGGTTTTTAAGTTCCTCGAAGAGAATAACCTCTATGAGTGCCTCATACATGGTTTCGCCGTCTAATGTTTTTGTGGTTCTTGAGTAGCTGAACAGCTTGTTGGTGTGAATGACTTCAGAATTTTGCAAGGGCAGTTAATGTGCCTCCCTCTTTGCAGTGAAATATTTTAAACCTGAGGAAAGTCAGTTATTTTCTCCGATCAGTTGCTGTAAGCTGTTTCTCTTAAGAGCTTGTACAGTTAGTGTACCAATTTATGTCCTGCAAAGAAATGATAGAACCTGGAGAAAAGAAATCCTGTAACAGAACGTTCTGGCAAGCCAAAAGGAACCATGTGGATTGGTGCTATTGAACTGTCGTTCAATAGTACCAGTCATAATTGAAGGCATATGGTATGTATTCCTTTATTCCAAGAGAATCTCCATTCGTGAATAAAGATGTCTAATTGAAAGTATATAGAGGCTTTTTGAGACCATATTTGCAGTTTTGGGTTCCCTCCCTAGAAAAGACATACTTGCAATAGCAACAAATATCATTTCTGGGGTGGAGAGTTTGTCCTATGAGGCAAAATTAATAGGGAATTTGCTGTAATTTAGAAGAGTGAGAGTTGATCTCATTCAGATGTACAGAATTTTGCAAGGCAGAATGACAAGGATACAGGAAAGGATGTATCTTCTTGCTGGGACAGAATTGGAGGACACAATCTCACAATAAGGGGCAAGCTATTTAGGGCTGAGATGAGGAGGAATTTCTTCACTCAGGATGGTGAATCTGTGGAGCGCACTGTCCCAGAGGGCTGTGAAATCACTGAATTTCTTCAGAGTTTGATAGATTTCTACATGTTAAAAGCTTTAAAGGAATAGTGCAGGAAAATGGAAGACCAGGTATGATCTCTTTGAATGGCAGAGCAGCCTCAAAGGGTACAGTGGCCTATTCCTGTTCCTAGCTCTAATGTTCATATGTTTTTGAAGTTTTAACAAAGAGACCCAGAAAATTTGAAGTATTTCAAAGTCTTCCCTTCAAACCTCCAGCAACAAGTGTACAGTCAAAGGTAATGTAATTTGGCTCTTGAAATTCTTTGCAACAAATTCTTCACTTCCAGTCAACAGGTCCCTTTTCGGAGCAAGTGTTCGGTAAAGCAGTATCGACAAAAATACAGTCCAGTCTCAGTCATTTCTTTAAGCACTTTCATTGGCAGTTGGTGCCTTAACTATTCTCTGGATGTCCATTATTAGTGCTAACATTAATGTTTTTCCCCAGGTGGCCTCTCGCTCACAATATGAACTAAATACTAGTTTGATCACCAGAAGGTACCATTGAAAATTGACCACAAGAAAGCAACTGGGAAAGTTTTAAATTGGTTTTTATATTATTGGGAATGAATTAGGAACTTGTGTCCTGAGGCACTGTGATGTTGTCCTTACCTCTGGACCAGATGGTCCAGGTTCAAGTCCTACATACTCCACACAGGTCATACTTGTCTGGATAAGTCGACTAAAAATAATTTGTGTCTCCTTTGTTTCCCAATTTAATTGTTACAGTGACATCATATATTCAGTAAAAATGAGTAACAAGTCTATCAGCCACGTGGAGAACAGTAAAAAATGGACATGATAAAGCTCTAGCCCTTTGAGTATAAAGTCTGATTATTTCTAACTTAGGAAGATATGAAAACAAACTTTATTCATTCCCCCAAACCAATCTATTGATATCTATGCTGCATTTATCTTGTTGTCATTTTAAATCAAGAGATATGATGAATTCTAAATACCTAAAAGCTTTACATAGTCACAATTCCACATGTTTTAGCAGTTAAAACATTAGGTTATAGTCCAACAGGTTAATTTGGAAATACTAATTTTCAGAGCGCTACCCCTTCATCAATCACCTGACGAAGGAGTAGCTCTCCGAAAGCTAGTGCTTCCAAGTAAACCTGGTGTTGTGTGATTTTTAACTTCATACACCCCAGTCCAACACCGGCACCTCCAAATCATGCTTTAGCAGATGAGTGTTAACAAATTGCCTCAACAAAGAGGGAATATTACCAGTCTCATTGTGAACATCTTCAGTGCAAGTGAACAGCAACTATGGTTTAACTAAGGCATTATATATAGACAATTTCAATTCTGTCCATGTTGTATCGAAAATCATGGCTTTCATATTCTCTTTTTCTACTGTGGACATGATTGTGTAAAGCCTTTGATGTGTTTATTAATTATTCTTGAAACCATAAGAAAAAAATATTAAACAGTGTTACAGTCGGAGTGTAATGACTTTGATCTGACATCAAAAAGGTTAGTTTTGAACAGATCTGTTATGAAGTGTGGTCTGGGTTTCAATGAATTGGATTGCATAGGTGTTGTTAATCTAAATTAGAGTTGTCACGAGAATTTGGCTGGTTAAAATCATGTAATTTACAAATTTGTTTACAGTGGCAGTTGACAAGTTTAATCATCTTGGTTTGGGTGTCGGGTTGTTATAAATGTCTGTGTTATGATCATGCTGATGGTAATATGAGATAATTCTGATTCCAGAGTGAAGCCTGGCTTATTAGATCATGTGTTTTTCTTTTTGTTTTGATACTGTGGTAGTTTGTCACTTAACATAGTCACACAATACTGTCTACATTCTTTAACAGCGTGTTGCACACACAAAAAAAGCTATATAAGTAAAATCAAGAACTCAGCAGGTGTTACAGCATCAGTGTTGATCTTTTGACTGATATAAATATCCTTCAGAAGAAGTGTCATATTGGCCTTGAAATATTAATTCTGTTTTTCTCCAATTGGATACTGCCAAATCTGCTGAGTTTCTTCACTTTTTAGATTTTGAATTTTCAGCATTTGCAGTATTTTGTTTCTATATATTTAAGGCAGTTTAGAAGGTTCTTAGCACCAAAAAAAACTTCAAATCTTTTCCCAGCAGTATCCTTTTATAGATATTCAGTGCCAGTGTAGTTGAACACCTACCTGAACTCTTTCCCATTTTGATGGCCAATAGATTTCTTCTTGCACTGAATGTATCGAATCCTTTTCAGTTCTGACAGCCAGGACACTAATACAAATTTTCACTACCAAGAGTTTCCACAAAACCAGTCTAATAAACTGCCCATCAGTGAGGACAAAACTGTTTTTCTGAACTCAAATATAATTGCCCTAAGCAACTAGTGGCACCTGACCATTTGCCCTTCTGTATGTTTTAAAACTTGGCATTGTAAACGTTTTATCACTCTACAGGTATCTTGCTATACAGTTTAGTTGCATTTAATTCACTTTTGCAAATTACTTCCTATATTTTAAGCAAACTCCTATCATAGAACTAAAACCACATTGGTTTGTTTCCACTTTATGATTTAGAGAATTTCTATTGTACTATGTTATAAACCTTGATCACAATTATGGGTTATATTAAGGGTGAAAAATAGAGAATTCTTATTTGGTTTATGTGAACCAGACTGTTTATTTACAATTTGTTTACTAACTTAATGCTACAGACTATGCCTGAATCCAACTAAGATGCTTTTAGAATCAAGAAAGCCGTGAACTTACCACAGAAACAATTGTTTGTGGATGGAGCTTTGCTCTAAACAGAGGCTTCTTTTATTTTGGTTTTATAAAAACAGAAAGCAGAGGAAGGCTGAATGTAAAGAAGATTGCCAAAACATAATTTGTTGTGTTATGTGTAGAGACAGAGAAAAGGTGTTTCTTAGTAGTTGTAACAGGGTCATGTTGTAGTTTTAAGGAAGAGAAGTCCTGTTACAGAATAGACATCAAAGGATTGCCTTTGTGTCTGGTGTGTCATGGCATATGACAGTCATCAATTCCTATAATTGGATAAAAAGGAACTGCTTTCCAGAGTATGTATAAAAGCTAATTGAACTGAAAGTGAGTAAAATGATTTAGCTGTTGGATTGATTTCAAGTTAGAAGCTTATATTGTTCAGAATCATTATGTTACTTGATCATTGTACCTACTTAGTCATTATTGCTTGTGTTTGTTTTGTTCAGTTTTGTGTAGCAAAGATTGTTTTGATATTTCAGTTTAGCCTGGAATCTTGCCAATGATTTTCTTAACCTTGATTCTTCCAACCGCTGTTTTGTTTCAGTGACTACGGTTTATCCAGCTTAATCCTGACAAATATTCAACTTGTCAGTATTCTCATAACTGGTATTTTAAAAATTTACAGTTGGACTAGTCAACTTGACTACACTTGTGAGAAGCTTCTTGAAATAATTAATTCATTCAGCCCATCATGTCTGCACTAGCTCTCTGAGCATTTTAACTTAGTGCCAGTCTCCTGGCTTTCCCTGTGACTCAGCCAATTGTCTCCCCGTGTCCATCAATGTTCCCCGTTCAAGGGCTATGCATGGCAATTAGAGTGCTGTTGTCAATCTTCGTATTGATGTGTGGTTCGTGCAGTCAAGAAAAAAAAACTGAAGGAAACTCCGAGGCAGTGCGCTCGAGCCCTAATTATTCATTGTGTGAAAAAGATTTTTCCCCTCTTGCATTTGCATCTTTTACATTTTGAACAAAGATGCCCTCTGATTCTTGATTGATTTGCGAGTATAGAGTTACAGTCATAGTGATGTACAGCATGGAAACAGACCCTTCGGTCCAACTCGTCCATGCCAACCAGATATCCAAATCCAATCGAGTCCCACCTGCCAGCACCCGGCCCATATCCCTCCAAACCCTTCCTATTCATGTACCCATCCAAATGCCTCTTAAATGTTGCAATTGTACCAGCCTCCACACTTCCTCTGGCAGCTCATTCCATACATGTACCACCATCTGTGTGAAAACGTTGCCCCATAGGTGTCTCTTATATCTTTCCCCTCTCACCCTAAACCTATGCCCTCTAGTTCTGGACTCCCCGACCCCAGGGAAAAAACTTTGCCTATTTACCCTATCCATGCCCCTCATAATTTTGTAAACTTCTATAAGATCACATCTCAGCCTCCAAAGCTCCAGGGAAAACAGCCCCAGTCTGTTCAGCCTCTCCCTATAGCTCAAATCCTCCAACCTTTGCATAATCCTTGTAAATCTTTTCTGAACCCTTTCAAGTTTCACAATATCTTTCCAATAGGAAGGAGACCAGAATTGCACACAATAGTCCAGCAGTGGCCTAACCAATGTCCTGTACAGCCGCAACATGACCTCCCAACTCCTGTACTCAATACTCTGACCAATAAAGGAAAGCATACCAAATGCCGCCTTCACTATCCTATCTACCTGTGACTCCACTTTCAAGGAGCTATGAACCTGCACTCCAAGGTCTCTTTGTTCAGCAACACTCCCTGGTACCTTACCATTCAGTGTATATTTAATGTATACATTATAATGATAATGATAATTATATAATGCGTAGGAGCAGTTGCTTCTAGTACTCTGTCCAGATACCTAATGGTTTTGCAAGCATCTATTAATTCTCCACCTAATCTTCACCATTCCAAGGAAACCTGTTCCAATTTCTCTAGTTTATCCTCATAACTGAAGTTTCTCATCCCTGGAACCATTCCTGTAGACCTTCTCTGCATGTACAGAAGATAAGAGTAGGGGTAGACCTTTCAACCCCTCAAGCGTGGTCCACCATTCATCAAGCTCAATTCCCTAATCCCACCCTCGCTCCACATACCTTGATTCCTTTTGTCACATGAGCTATGTCTATCACCTTCTTGAAAACACACAATATTTTGGTCTCAACCATTCACAGTTGTTGTGAATTCCACGAACTCACTACACTCTGGGTGAAGAAATTTCTTATCTCAGTCCTAAAAGGTTTACCCACTATCCTTAAGCTATGACCTCTGGTTCTGAATTCCCCAACCATTGGGAATATATCTTTCTTGCATCTAACCTGTCTAGTCCTGTTAGAATGATATAGGTTTCTATGAAATCTCCCCACATTCCTTTCAACTCCAGCGAATGCAATCTGAGCTGACTCAATATGTCCTCATATGTCAGTCCTGTCATCCCAGGAATCAATTTAGTTAACTTTTGATGCACTCCCTCCATAGCAAGAACATACTTGCTCAGATAAGAAGACCAAAACTGCATGCAATATTCTAGATGTAGTGTCAAGAATGCCTGTATAATTGCAGCCAAACACTGTCTTCAGTATACTCTCATTCTTTCTATCATGTGGAACTAGAACCGTAAACAACACTTCAGCTGATGTCTAACCAGTGTCTTTTATAAATTCACAATAGCCTTCCGACATTTGTATCTGTTTTATGAGAAGATTTATGAAGCTAAGAATCATGTTTGCTTTATTCACTGCTTTCTGTACCTGTCCTGCCACTTTTAATGATTTATATACATTTGCAACCAGGCTTCTTTGGAATCGTACACATCCTTTGGAATCGTACCCTTTATTTCACACTCCATGTTCCTTGCACTGAATGTATCACCTCACGCTGCATCACGTTGAACTTCATCTGTCACCTACCTGCCCACTCCACCAATATATCAAGCTTTTCTTCAAGTCCTACACTTTCCTCCTCACAGTTTATAATTCTCTCAAGTTCTGTTTCATTGGTGAACTTTGAAATTATCCCTTGTATAACAAAGATCCAGATCATTTATCTATGTCAGGAAAAGCAAGAGTCCCATTATCAACCTGTGGGGAACTCAGCTACAAATTTACTTTCAGCCCAGACTAATAAGATATGTGTGGCGTCATATTGATGAATGCTGAACACATGAATTAGGTCAGAAGACTAGGCTTTGCAGCCAGCACTATCCTTCATTTTTAGGAAAACAAGCTAAAATGGTCCATCAGAGTTATTGTAATTGTGACTGGTAGTTCAAGTTTACAGTTGTATCAGGAAACTGTAGTTTGTAAAAGTCAGGTGCTTATTAAGTGCCAGAGTTTTCATAATTACAGGAATTTTCCAGCTTTTCAGTAGATTTTCAGTTTGATTGCATAATTTTCTCCTGAAGTTGCACCATGTTCACAAATTAACATATGACTTGAATTTACTTTTAAATTTACAAAGGAATACTCAAGATGCTTGCTGAACTGTTCTTAGTGTTAACACAGCTGTTGAATAATGGCACATATTCAAGATTCTGATTGGGCCAAGACTGAGAAAGTACACAAGGGTAGTTTCATGCTCAAAGATGTTTGCAGTAGGTCTAGTGAAAACTTCTTTCAATGTGTGATTTGTCTGTTGCAATGAGAAATGTACATGTAACAAGAGAAATTCATTAGATATAATGGTAGAAGTCACATGACACCAGGTTATAGTCCCACAGGTTTATTTGAAATCATAAGCTTTCTGAGTGCTGCTCCATCAGGTGTCTGTAACTTGATATTGTGTAACTTGTGACTTTGTCCACCCCAGTCCAACACTGGCTCCTCCACATCACAGATATAATGCTGTTCGCAGCAATTTGAATATGTAATTTGACCATGGAAGCCTGCTCATAAACCAATTACAGCTCCCAACTTGTGTTGTCCATTTGTCAGTTACTAAATTATCCAGATATCCTTGAGGGAAAAAAGAAGAATGTGGGAGAGCAGGGGAAACTGCAGATGGGGGGACAGGAAGTAACCTAGTACCTGAACTTGGCAGTGTTTGAGGCATTTCCAGCTTCGAGAAGTTATGCATGTCTGTAAATGTGACAGTCTTGAATATCTGAAATTTATAGGGATCTTGAGTAATCTCTTTAACTTTTATATTATTTTTAAAAAGCTATGATACTGCCCATATTGAAGCACTTTGAGGTTGACAAAGGACCTATAATGTAATTTAGCCATAATTAGTTTTTATAACCTTGTTATTTTATGCCAGTTGATGATTAGATTACTGAAGGTGTGGAAACAGGCCCTTCGGCCCAACAAGTCCACACCGACTCGCCGAAGTGCAACCCACCCAGACCCATTCCCCTACATTTACCCCTTCACCTAACACTACGGGCAATTTAGCATGGCCAATTCACCTAACCTGCACATTTTTGGATTGTGGGAGGAAACCGGAGCACCCGGAGGAAACCCACGCAGACACGGGGAGAATGTGCAAACTCCACACAGAGAGTCGCCTGAGGCGGGAATTGAACCCGAGTCTCTGGCGCTGTGAGGCAGCAGTGGTAACCACTGTGCCACCGTGCCGCCTACTGAGGAAATCAATGTTCAGAGTGAGATGACTAATTTTGAAATTGTGGTCTCAGGTAAGATTTGTATTGCTTTTTTTTACACAATATTTTTATTGACATTATCGATTTAGCTAACGGTTGCTTTTTAGCAAATTAAGATATGTTTTCAGTGTAGACTTATGAAATACAATTTTAAAAAATATTATGTTTGAGCAGATGTAATTGCACTTCGCAAGGTGATGAATGCTGGTATTATTCCAGCAATTGATGCTTCTTAATATATACACATGATAATCCAGAAAACATTGACAATAGCAATAAACAAAAATGATGCTAGCTGTAAAAAGCTGAGAGATCCAAAATGTTCTGCATATTGGTCACTAAAATGTGAAAACAAGGTTTTACACTGGTGAGGGTGCATTTGTTACTGGTGATGTAGGTAGAAAGCAGGTCGGTCTGATCATGCCCATGTTTGATGCTATCCCATGGTATTGCATACTACATTGAGGTTAGCTCCATTGGAGACAATCCCAATGTAACTGGATTATGAGTCAACATTTCTAAATTGGCAACTCTCTCATGGTTTGGCACTGCGAATGGAACAAGGAGTAAAGTGTGCGGACAGAAAAATATGCCAAACAGAACGTTTCCTTTCTCTACTCTGGCATTTTTACATTATCTTGTGGGAAAGATTCCCATGAGAGTTCAAAGTGCATTTAAGAATACAGCTGTTTTAGCAGTGATTGGAATGTTTTAAAAAATATATTGTTACATCTGCTTCGAGCAGAAAATTTCTCCTCCTTCATGTTACAGTATTTATGTTTTTGTTCCATTGTCTTTTTGTATACATTAAGGATGAAAATAACTGTGTATGCTCACTATAACTTTGTTCAGGAATTATGGATTACACACTAATTTATAATTACTAAATCAGTATGGTTTAGAACTTCAGAATAAAATAAAAGCTATTTTATACAATTGCCACAATTCAGTTCAATCAGTTCATAATAAATTTATGTACATATGCTGTTTTAATTCAAAGTTGTATACATTATACCATTACGTATTTTATATTGAAAGCTTTAAATTTTTTGAACATATAAAGACAGGAAAGAAATGATAACCATATAGTAGACAACCATTAGAAATAATTTTATGTTTCCAGAGGTGAATCTGTTATGCTGTATGTGTTGTACTATTACTATGTTTAAAATGATTGAATTTGTATCTACTTAGTAAAAACAAAATTCTACTAGCGACCATGCTTAATGTAACAAACAGTCTAGCATGTTTAACTACAGAAGACTTGTCTGCCATGATCCTCCGTTTCAAATCAAGGTCGTATTCTGAAGACCTTTGGGTTTTCTGATTGGGGAGTATTTTAGGATTGTGGAGGTATGGGAAACAGGGTTCAATTTCAAGAGAAGGCCAAAAGAATTCAGATATTTAGGATTTGGGCCTTTTCTCCATTAACGCTCTATAGTGAAGAACAGCTCACTAGTGAAGAACTAACAAAGATTGGGTAGCAAGTAGCATCATCATGCCTTCAGGTAAGTGAAGACCTGGACTGGAGAGGTAGACACTGACCCATGACAATGTCCTTACCAATGCCTATTTTTCATGCAAAGCTTAGTCATTTAACTGCAGTGCCTTTTAAATTGTTTTTGATAATTGCATATCTGTTTGTGTGTATGTCTACTTAAAGGAGACAACTTATGTTCAGCCTGGGAGAGAATGTTTTCGGTGAATGCATTACTTCGAGATCATATTGAATTGGGTGGAAAGGGTTTATTATGTTGATGGAAGGGATGGGGAGGGCAATGATGGAGTCTATCATTGGGGTTAAAGGGAATATCCCTTTCCAATTCTTCATATTCACCTTTCAAACACACTCAGTGTTTCTGACAAATCACATTTTTCCTGAGGACATCTGAGAACTGACAGCAAACCAGTCTTGCAGTTGAGCCTCAAACGTGTCTGGTCCCATCATGTGCATTGACAAAATGTTGACTGTCCTTTTCAGGAATGGGTACTGCATCACAGCTTTTGCTTATGTGAGCAGCATGTTTCCAGCTGACTGTGCCATGCATTTGCCAACTGCTATGTTGGAATCTTATTGGGCTTGTTAGATCCTGAAAAGCAGCTACTTTGCTACCAACTTTAAAGTGAGGTTGTCCCATTGGTATAGCATTAGTAGAATGGTATGCCATTTTTATACAGTTAACTTGCAAAATATCTATTCAAAATCCATTATTGATAATACTTAGTAATACTTCTCATTTTTGTATTTATGTTCTAAATGTAGCAGTGAATATGAACATAGAAAGGAGTATCCTTGCAATAATAGTATTGTGTTATTGAGCCTACTAAATATTCTGAAGTAGTAACTATAGATTATGCTAGAATGTCATTTAATGCTGCTCAGAGAAATTGGAAAAATAAACTAATCGAGTGAATAAATAAATCTTATTTACTCACCTATCTCAGTAGTATCTCTGCATTAAGCTTTTCATAAATCAGCTCTCAGGGTCGCACAAATCCAGGCCTTTGCACATTAGCCTCTCATAAATTAAGTTGCAGATTGCTGGGAACCAAGGCCCTATATTTCTCCAATAACAATCTGACAGAGCCATTTCTGAATCACTATATTTTGAATGACTCCTTCAATACCAGAAAACTACTTCTGATTCTGAGTCATGATGGTTCGCTTTCTTATTGATAATATCTATGAATATAATTGGCAACTTTTGTGCAACCCTCTGAATAGGTTCTGTGGAAGGGTCACTCAAGCTACAACATTAATTCCGTTTCTCTCTACAGATGCTGCCAGACCGGCTGAGCTTTTCTAGCAACTTCTATTTTTGTCATGGATGACAGTCTAACCTTGTAAACACATTGTACTCTTCTAAGATCTACCCTATTGTCAGGAATTTTGTGCTCTGTTTCCTGTTGTTGATCTATTCTGGCTTGTCAGCATTAACAGTCTAAGCTTTAGATTTTCTCCACCTAAGAAGAGTGGCTTGTATTTACTGTCTATGGTCTGGAACCCCAGATATTTTTTTTATGCTATTGCATTGGGATCCTTAGCACAAATAAAGTTCTGTCACATTACCTCAACCTTACTTTAGTAGTGTTTCTATTTTGGATGGTAATTTTGAAACACTGTGCACAGGTCTGTAGAGGTCTTGATATTGCATGATGTAGGCGTTTATCTATCTGAATGTCATGATGACTGATATCATCCTTTTGCAGTCATCATTCTGACAGTCACAAGCTGTGCATCAACCCATTGGCTTGACTAGACCTTCACCGCTGCTCCCTCACCACCAGACGCCTGGTGGAAGAATGCCTCATCTTCCGCCTCAGAACACTTCAACCCCAGGGCATCAATGTGGACTTCAACAGTTTCCTCATTTCCCCTTCCCCCACCTCACCCTAGTTCCAAACTTCCAGCTCAGCACTGTCCCCAGGACTTGTCCGGACTTGTCCTACCTGCCTATCTCCTTTTCCACCTATCCACTCCACCCTCTCCTCCTTGACCTATCACCTTCATCCCCTCCCCCACTCACCTATTGTACTCTCTGCTACTTTCTCCCCACCCCCACCCTCCTCTAGCTTATCTCTCCACGCTTCAGGCTCTCTGCGTTTATTCCTGATGAAGGTCTTTTGCCCGAAACGTTGATTTCGCTGCACCTTGGATGCTGCCTGAACTGCTGTGTTCTTCCAGCACCACTAATCCAGAATCTGGTTTCCAGCATCTGCAGTCATTGTTTTTACCTCCTAGACTGATCAGTTGCATCCTGTAGGTGATTTATCGATACCATCTGCAGATATCTCTCACGTAGTCAGCTGTACCTGCTTATTGTGCTTTCTTTCAACTCTTGTGTGCAAAATAATTCTTCTTGCAGTGAGAGCATTGCTTTCACCATGCTGGATACGTCTCCTCCTTTGTCTAATATCCTCCATACCATTTGCTTGTTGTCCTTTGATTTGGATTGTTCTGTCCTTTTGACCTGAAATATTATCAGAATAATGCACCTATTCTGTTCTGCCATGAATATGCTGTCTTTGCTGATTTCTAACTTCATCACTTCTGTACATGTTAATTGACGAGGAGTGAGCTTCTTCTCTCCCAATAGACACACTCTCATTGCAGAATCTCTTCAGCTAAATTTAGTGCTGTTTTTAATTAGATCATCTTTTAATTATGCAAATTCACAGAATTCTGAGAGCTGAGTTAATTGCATCAATGAAATCTTTTACCTTGGGCATGAACATTTCGAATATAAGAAGTAGGAGTAGATCATCTGGTCTTTTGAGCCCGTTCCGCCATTCAGTAAGATATGTGGCTGAACACATAGCATTTGTAAATTACACTTAATTGCTGTTCAAAGTGTGTCTTTAAGGTTTTCAGAAACTCTGCACTTTTTTATGTGCATCAGAGAGATGCAGGATGGAATACTCTTTTTGAAACAGTCTCTTCCTAATAATAAGCATAGAGATCTGTAACTTATTAAATCAAGCTTTTGCAATTTCATAATTTTGCTGTTACACATGGAGGACTGTCAGTCTTGCTTCAGGTCATCTTTCATTTTGCTGAGTGGGATGGAAAAACAAGTCATTTTCTCTTGCCCATTGTTTCAGCTGTAGCCTGTTTCTTTGCTCTCTTTGCACTTATTTCAGATGCTTATAGCATTTTTATTGACTATTTTTTACAGCACTTTACTGAATCTCAGCTTTACTCCTGACACCATGTTTTGTGTTTTCCAGGCAGCAGCCTGGTCAGGATGGAGGCTTTGTCTTAGTGCCTCTTTTGTGGATCCTGCAATATGCTGCCTTCATGTTAGCGATCACATCACTATAGAAGACAAGGAAGGACATTTGTACATGATTGCATTTCTATCTAAACAGCCTGGGAGCTGCCTGTTCTCTGCAACTCATCAAATTAAGCCCAAAGCTCTATGTTGGGCTACATTGGGCCTCCCAATTAAGGTACAGAAATTGAATTCTGTGGTTTCTTCAACAACCACCTCATTTTACCTTCTGTAGCATTCCTGAAGTGGCATGTCAAAGTTTCTAGGTCAGTAATTCAGAGCATCTTTCCAGAAAATATTTAAGAAGCATATGTTATCAATTACAGTATAGTAAAATGCAAATGATTTGTTTAAAGAATTCATCACCTGGAACAATATTGAAATCGAAGTTTACTTAGCTCAATGCTCCTTGTTCCTTTCCTTGAGGACAAAAATGAGACAGTCTCTGCTTGGTTCCTTTTTAAATAATTAAAGCTTAACCTGTTCTAACATATTGACCATTGAGTACATTTGCAACAATAAGAGCAGTTTAGGTTATGGACTGAAATATCCTGACTGAGGCAGTTAGTGTTTTGATTTGGGAGGATGCGGATGAGAGTAGAATTGGAGAAGGAAATGTTATATTTAATCATGCACTACATAAAAATATTTATTTTTACTCATGATTTTTAATGATCATGTTTTTTTTTCATAATGATTATTCAATGCACTTTAATGTGATTTATGACCTGATGTCAAGCTAAAGATTTACAAGTGGAGCAGTCACCCAAACATTTATAGATGGATGAGAAAAATAACAGTGGTGCAGTTGAAATCTTGACAAGGATAGAAATGAAGAGGTTTTATTGAATTTTATAACAGAAATGCAAAATAATTATTTCTTCTGTTTGTACATTTGGCAACTGGCCAAATTGATAGGTTGATAGGTTGCTGGGTGGATTATACCTTGGAGATTGTCCCCAGTAATCAGGATCATGGGACATATGACATGTAAGGTTGGAATTCAGGGGCTAGATGTGAATGCAGGGCAGGTTGCAGATCTGGGCTTGCTGGTGTTGGCATGTTCATCGCCAGCCTGTGGTTGGTATTGGGATGCTGCCAGTTGTAGCAAGGGCTCAAGGAAGGTTACAATAAGCTGAAAGGAAGCCAAAAGCATTACCTTTAGCTCAGAGCTACCACTTCGCTTTCACTGGGGAGTTTCCTGAATCTTGTGAAAACCATATGGGAAGTATCAAGTTTATGGTACTGTGGTAAGCCTGTTTTAAATATAGACATATCACATCTGTCCAGAATGAGGTACTTGCATTCCACATAATCCACAGCATAAAAAATGGGAACGACGACATACTTTTGTGGGTTAAGGAAACGTTCACTGCTATTTAAGGTTTAAATCTACTACTCCACTTCATTATGAGGAGGGTTAATATTGAGGCCATGGTCTTTGCTTTAGGATGCTGACTAACTTCTAAAATGAGCCTGGCTTCTAGAGTTCAAAATTATGGAGATCTCTCAAGTAACATCTTCATCTCAAATAGTTTTGTTGAACAAACTTTGTACTTTACTCCGATGACTAAGGATACAGTAAAATGCATGTAGGTTGTAAGTTTGTGTTTATTCGTGCTGTAAACCTCTACTGAACTTAGAGTTCAGTAGAATAGCTTGTTGTTGTTTATGTACCAGGCAAATGAATATGTTGTTTTGTTATAAGCTCTGCCTCCAATCACAACCAGTGCTGCATTAGAAATCTCAATTTCCCTGTTAAGGTTATCTTAAATAACTTAAGGCTGCTAAATACTGTACCATGCCTGCAGGTACATTGCCTAGCCTGATGTCACTTGCATTCTTTCGCACACAGAATCTGATGTCCCTACTAAGATCAGACTGACTACCAACTGGCACAAATTCTTACATATTCCTTGACGAAAATGGATCTATTTACCCACTGAATCTTATAAAAGAAGCATTTATTTAGAAGGAAGTCCAGTTTTGAAGTTTCCTGTTCATTTACCAGTGGATTGTGGGAGTTCAGCTGGCTGATCAACTTTTCTGGAGAAACTACTGGATAGTTGGCATTCCTGGCGGGTGCATTCTGTTGATGTTGGACATCAGTCACTGCTAGCTTACTCCTATGCTATGTACAAGGTTCTGATGAGACAGAGTGATTGTTCACTTTTTTTTCAGGCTTGATCACTATTTTCCACCCTTAGGTGCACATCGTTTGGTTTGTAAGTCTAGATTGTTCAGGCAGTGGAGAGGAAAATATTTTCATGGAACTGCTAAAGTAATGCTTTGTGAACAAACTTCTATCTCTGTATTTATTACATTATAGGTTGTGGGTCTTGTTATTGTGCTTGTTTCAACAGTTTGTTCTGTTTTGAATTTTTTTTAAACAATGTTTTTATAGTTGTTTCCCTGAAAATGTAAACCAAGTGGCATTTCTTTTTCTTGATGTTAATCCGAGCGGATTGTAACTCATTATTGTTGCAGTCACTATTCCGCACAGACCAACACAAGCTGTATTACCTGCAGTTTTGCTGCACAGGTTGAAACTTAAATACAGAACTGATGGGTTCTGTTTGTTCTTTCGTAATTCTAGAGTGAATCTGCTGTGTCTTTCCCGTTAACAAAAAGGTGCCAGCATTGCTTCAAGTACCGTAGAGCTAATACAAATAATGATAGCTAAATAATAGCCTGAAATATGTGTTTTAAAGTATACCTCCACCTAATCAAAATTAGGTTTCTGATATCTGCTGAGATAAGCCCAGAGGCATGATAAAAGCTGATGGGAATTGAGTGTGGCTGGAGTAGGTCTAGCCACATATTGTGATTGTTTTGTTGTTGTTGATACCTGTAAATACCAGTCATTAGTAAGGTAAATCCCAACCTGCTGTTCTCCAAATAAAAAGAAATTTGGAGAGAGAGCTTAATGCCTGACCTTGTCATACAAACGTACTTATTTAGTCTCTCAAATGAATGAAACGTCCCAAGATGTTTCACGAGCATTCTTAAATAAAATATGACACAAGCCAGCTAAGATAATGTTAGGACAAATGTCTTAAAGCTTAGTCAAAAAGTTAGCTTTAAAAGGCATCTTAAAGGAGGAAAAAGACATATATTCAGAAAAAGGTTTAGAGAGGAAGCTTACGGCCAAGGTCCTTGTTATTGTTTTTGTAAAGCATTTAATACCTAAATGGATTAACTGACATTACACAATAAACTTTGCATTAGAACATGATGTATATTCTTGGGCAGAACTAACCAGTGTGTTTTCAAGTTATTAGTGTTTGCTTTCAAAGCTCAGTGAAAATGTTTCATTAGTAGAATGTGAATTCATTCTTGAACTCAGTGTTTCACAAGTGATCACTGTGTACCTCAGATAAAATGTAATTAACTATTAAGTAATATGTAGTAAACCTGTTCACCAGTTATCAAGATTGAGCCAAATTTTTGCTGAAAACTTTTGTGGGCATCCTTCCCATATCATATCAGCTTAGCAAGGAGCATTGGTGGCAGTGAAAAAACTCATGATAAATTATAGTGAATTAAACATGTACCTTCATTGTAATCAGCATGGCCACTGGTGCTCAGCATTTAAAACTGGGGATGTTAAAGAGGCCAGAATTAGATAATTGTAATATCCTGAATGGTTGTGGGACTGGAAAGAAATAGCAGAGGTAAGGAGGAAAAATACGGAGATTTGAAAACAAGGATGATAACTTTAAAGATAAGGCATATTAGGAATCAAAGTAGATCAGCAAGCACAAGGCTGATGGGTGAATGGTGCAAGTAAGAACTTGAGCTCCACGGCTTTGGATGCATGTCTAGTTTATGAAGGATAGAACATAGATGTCCACCAGGAATGGTTAAGTCCAGTCGTAACAAAGACAAAAATAAGGATTCAGCCAAAAAGCTGAGGCAGAATAAAATCAGGCTAACAAAATTTGGAAATACTCCTTTTATGTTGGATGCCATCATGGCATATCCAAAACTTGCTATTAGCAGAGATTGCAGCATTTGAATCTCTTCTGGCTAGATTTGGTTTCTCAACTCACATCATCAGATGATCATAATGCCAGGAAGTTAAAAGTTCCACTGCCAACATTATTTGATGTGGAGCTGCCAATATTGAACTGGGTTGGACAAAGTTAAAAATCAAACAACACCAGGTTATCAGCCAGTAGGTTTATTTGGAAGTACTAGCTTTCAGACTGCTGCTCCTTCTTCAGGACAGAATTTATAGCAAAAGATCAGTGTTATGCAATTAAGATGATGTATTGAACAAACCTAGATTGCTGTTAAGTATTTCATCTTTTAGAATGGGTTGCAGGTTTTAGTTCATTAATATGTAAATCCCGGAACTTCTTTCCAGTCACGTTCTTGAGATAACTTAAGGTTTCATAAAAAAAAAAGTGATATCTCAGCTCAGAAAATGCATTAAAGGTGTGAGGTTAGAGTCTGTCTGTATTCCAATCTTGAGTCAGACTGGTTCTATTTCCAAAGTAGGAATTTATAAAATATTACATGGATCCACTGCCTGCAGATTGTGTGCTTTTTGAGCAAAATAGAATGTATCAGCAAATATAATTCTGCAAATGCAAATTCACCCCACAGACTTGTGTGTCTGCGTGCATGAGAGAGAGTGTGAGTGTGTGTACATGTGAGAGTGTGTGCGCATGCTTGGTAGAGTGTGTGCATCAGTGTGACACAGTATAAGATTGTCTGAGTTGAAGTGTCACCTTTTTTTATAAAACCTTCAGTTATCTTGAGAATGTAACTTAAAAGAAATTGTGGGATTTACATATTAATGAATCAAAACCTGCAATCCATTCTAAAAGCTGAAAAACTTAACAGCAATCTAGGTTTGTTCAATATATCATTTTAATTGCATGACTCTGTGATCTTTTGCTATAAATTCTGTGTCTTATGATCCTGTGCCACTAGTTATCTGATGAAGGAACAGCGCTCTGAAAGCTAGTACAGTATTTCCAAATAAACCTGTTTGACTATAACCTGGTGTTGTGTGATTTTTAACATTACTTGATGCTAAGCGCAATGTTTTGTGGGAGTTTGTTAACAACCATGCCATTTAACAGATTCTCTGAAATACATATAATGGAAATGTAATTGGACAAATCAAAAGTAGGCAGAATGTAGAGGGGCATACTCAAATGTGATTGCAATTAATATATTTTAATTAAATGAAAAATGACCATAAAATTAATTGTTTTCTTATTTAAATTGTTTGTTATTCCAATAACTAATGTTATTATAATTTACAATAATTTTAAATTTAAAAATAAACATACATAAATGTTTTGAATTCCATGAATTCACAATTAATATAATGAAACTAGAATTTCTGGGAAGGCTGTGAATGAATTTGCTGATAACATACATGGAGGACACCACTTAAGGCACTTCAGTAAAATAACTATTATTGCAATCCCTGGCTATGCTGATGATTGCTATTATCCAGGCACTTTTATGAGTTTCCCACATGAGAGTTTTGACTCTTTCTTAGTCTTCTAGACCCATATCAGATAGAAATAGGCTATTGCCCATGAACTTGTCAATCTGTGCCAGCCTTTCTAGGCGTCTATTCAAGAATAGTATTGGTTCCTGAGCAGGTTCTGAGCCTGTTAATATTAATCAAAAATAAATCTACAAACATTATTGACATCGAGACCAAATTACAGAATTACGTGGGAACTGCAAGGAAGCTTCAGCATCAAAACATAATTTCCAGCTCTATGAGCTTGCTGGAAATTTACGGTTCTGTTGCATTATTCAATAGCAGTAAACTGATCACTGTTGAAGATCAAAAATGTTGTCTGTTTCCTATTTCGGCTCTAACTGAATTCTGAGCTGGTGCGTTGTTAAATGGTTATTTTTTGGGGGGAACTGAAAGTGCCACTCTTGGTTGGACTTGAACACAAATTGGGTTGGTGAAAACTGATTTTTTTGTGCTTATTGAAAGGACCCTAGATGAATTTTATTGGATAGGTTCCCCTAAATCTGAATTGGATTTCCATCTTCAATTTATAACTGTGTAATAATAATGTTTATATTTTATATTCCATCTCAACTTCATGGATATCTTATACATAAAATTCAATTAAAACTACTGTCACCCTTGAAAAGGTTACTGTCCTAAGCTAAGCATGTTATTGTGGCAATTGCTGCAGTTATCATTAAGATTGGAATATATACCATGTATAAACAAGTTAGGTGTTTTTAAATCAACCTTTTCAGGGATGTTATTACATGCCTCTGGAGCAGGTGGAACTTCAAAGGCATGTAATAGCGTCCTTGGACAGTTTCAGACTGAGAAAGGGAGCAGAAAGTTGTAAATTGCTTCATTTCTTAAGTTGATTTATTTTTTGGGTGAATCCAAAATCAATCTTTGTGTAGACAGTCTACCAACACTCAGGGCTCACACATAAAAAATTGGAGGTGCCAGTGTTGGACTGGGGTGGACAAAGTTAAAAATCACACAACACCAGGTTATAGTCCAACAGGTTTATTTGGAAGCACTAGCTTTCGGAGCGCCGTTCCTTCTTCAGGTGGTTGTGAAGAATAAGATCATGCTCACAGAATTTATAGTCAAAGGAGTCCAGTGTGATGGAGATGTGACACAGTAAGCAATCTTAGATTAGAGTTTACATCTTTCATAATGGGATATGTTGGTTTCTGTTTTTTGATATGCAAATCCCAGAGTTTCTTTTAAATTACATTCTCAAGGTAGCTCAGGTTTTTAAACAATAGGTGTGAAGTCTGTCTGTGTCCCAATGCAATGTCAGACTGACAACTCCTCTGTAGAGTTTTGCAGAGTTTTACATGGACTCATGCAATTTTTGAGCAAAATAAAAGTTATTCTGCAAAAACAAATTCACCCCATACGCTTATATGTGTGCGCATGTAGTAGCGACAGATTGAGTGTGTGTATGTGATAGAGTGCGATTGTGTATGTGTGAGAGGGTGGATGTGTCGGTGTGAGTGTGGGAGGTGTATGTGTGTGCAACTGAGAGAGAGAGGGTCTGCATGGGTGTTTGAGTGTGTAGGGGTGTCTGTGTGTGTGTGTATGTCGGGCAGTGGTGTCACCTGTAGTGTGACATGAACACAAGGTCCCGATTGAGGGAATTCCAATAGGTATCAAACTTTGCTATCAGCTTCTGCTCAGCCACTCTGCGTTGTTGCTTGTCCCGTAGTCTGCCTTGGAGGATGGTTACCCGAAGGTCCGAGGCCGAATGTCCCGGACCACTGAAGTGTTCCCCGACTAGGAGGGAACACTCCTGCCTGGTGATTGTTGTGCTGTGTCCATTCAACCGTTGTCGTTGTGTCTATTTGGCCAATGTACCAAGCCTCAGGGCATCTTTGCCTGCAGCGAATGAGATTCATCACGTTGGCAGAATCACATGAGTACTTGCTGCATACATGATGGGAGGTGTCCCCACGTGTAATGGTGTTACCCGTTTTAATACTCTGAAACACCTTGCAGTGGCTGTTGTGGCAAGTGTTGTCCTGAAAGCTGGGCCGTTTATTGTGAATCATGATCTGTTTGAGGTTTGGTGGTTGTTTAAAAGCAAGAAGTGGAGACACTGGGAAGGTCTTGGCGAGGTGCTCTTCCTCATCGATAATGTGTTGAAGGTTGCGAAGAGCATGGCGTAGTCGTTCAGCTCCCGCGAAGTACTGGACAATGAAGGGTACCCTGTCTGTTGCAACCTGTGTCTGTCTTCTGAGGTGGTCATTACGATTTCTCGCTGTGGCATGTCAGAACTGGCAGTCAATGAGTTGAGCATCATACCCTGTTCTTATGAGGGCATCCTTGAGCACTTTCAAGTGTCTGTCACATTCCTCCTCATCTGAACAGATCCTGTGTGTGCATAGGGCTTGCCTGTAGGGGATGGCTGTTTTAATATGTTTCGGGTGGAAGCTAGAGAAATGCAGCATCGTGAGGTTATCCGTGGGTCTGCGGTACAGTGAGGTGCTGAGGTGTCCGTCCTTGATGGAGATGCATGTGTTCAAGAATGAGACAGATAGTAAAGAGTAGTCCATGGTGAGTCTGATGGTGGGATGAAACTCATTGATATCACTGTGTAGTTGTTTCAATGACTCCTCACCATAGGTCCAGAGGAAGAAAATGTCATCAATATGTCTGGTGTATAGTGTTGGTGGAGGTCCTGTGCAAAAAAGAAGTCTTGTTCAAATGTGTGCATGAAGATATTGGCATATTGGGGTACAAATTTGGTCCCCATGGCTTTTCCAAATGTCTGGATGCAGAACTGATTGTCAAAGGTGAAAATCTTGTGGTGGAGGGTGAAGTGAGTGAGTTGTAGCACGGTGCTTGGAGAATGGCAGTTGTTGGTATTCAGTACTGAGGCTGTTGCCCTGATGCCATCATTGTGGGGGATGCTAGTGGTGTAGAGTGCTAACACATCCATTGTGACAAGAAATATTCACGGTTCGACTAGTCCGTGGGTGCTGAGTTTCTGTAAGAAATCTGGTGTGTTATGTTAGAAGCTGGGGGTCCCCTGTACAATGGGTTTCAAGATGCCTTTGACATAGCCATAGAGTTTCTCACACAGGGTCCCATTGCCTGATACGATGGGACGTCCTGGTGTGTTGGCTTTGTGTACCTTCGGAAGGCAGTAGAAGTCACCTACATGAGAGGTTATTAAGGAACTTTCAAGGACTGGATGCAAAGTCCTGGTCAATGGTTTTAGTTCACGGGTGTGCTCTTTGGTTGGATCAGCTGGTAGTTGCCTGTAGTATTCCTGGTTGTTCAGTTGTCGGTACATTTCCTTGCAGTAATCTATTCTGTTCTGAATGATAATGGTTCCTTCTTTATCTGCTGGTTTGAT
The DNA here is from genome assembly GCF_004010195.1 of Chiloscyllium plagiosum. Classification (NCBI taxonomy): domain Eukaryota; kingdom Metazoa; phylum Chordata; class Chondrichthyes; order Orectolobiformes; family Hemiscylliidae; genus Chiloscyllium; species Chiloscyllium plagiosum. Next base: position 42,339,005 of record NC_057730.1, read on the forward strand.
GGCAAAGTTGCAATTGGTTTTGAGAGCATGGATGGCGTTACGTTGTGATCGGATGATGTTCTGCTGCACTTTGTGGGCGCAACTGATGAATCTGGCATTCACATATTTCCTGACAGTTTGAGCATACATGTTAAACCCAGGGCAGCGGCTTTCTAGTCGGGTCCAAGTTGACCCCTACTTTGCTGCTCTTCCATGGATCCCTGTGATGACTGTTCCAGTTTATCAGTAGAGTCATTGGGATCACTGCTGGCATCTTGAAAAAGATTCCCGGAGTCTCATTCGTTCTAATGAATTCTTCCATGTCTGCTGTTAGGCTCATGGGGTCCATTTTAGTGGTGGGGCAGAAATTCAGCCCCCTGCTAAGAATTTTGATCTCTTACAGTTAAAGGGTGTGATCCGATAAGTTGACGATCGATTTCCCGTGTGATTTAATATACACACACACACACACTGTCACATGCACTCACATCCACACGCACGCAGTCACATTCACACTCAATCTGTCACTCCTACATGCACACGCATATAAGCTTATGGGGTGAATTTGTTTTTGCAGAATTACATTTTATTTTGCACAAAAACTGCACGAATCCATGTAAAACTCTGTAAAAGTATACAGAGGGTTTGTCAGCCTGACATTGCATTGGGACATGACAGACTTCCCACCTATTGTTTAAAAACCTGAGCTATCTTGAGAATGCAACTTTAAGAAGCTCTGGGGTTTACATATCAAAGAACAGAAACCAGCATATCCTATTATGAAAGATAAAAGTTTTAATCTAAGATTGTTTACTATGTCACAATTCCATCACACTGGACTCCTTTGGCTATAAATACTGTGAGCATGATCTTATTCTTCACAACCACCTGATGAATGAAAGCTAGTGCTTCCAAATAAACCTGTTGGACTATAACCTGGTGTTGTGTGATTTTTAGCCTTAAAAAATTGCACCTGGTCAAAGCAACTGAGGAGATTTAGCATGCAGTTTCAACAATGCAGCAGAGTGAGAGGTGAGGGAAGTCAACCACCCCAAAGACAGGTGGGTTTGGTTGAGTTTGGTTTGGTTTGGTTTGGTTTGGTTGACCACTTCTGTGTTTAATGGAGGACGATGAACCTGTTTTCGTGAGTTAGATCTATCTTTTCAAGCAGGGGGGAAAGTCTGGTTACAGATGTGCAGGGGTCGAGGGATGGTATGAATGGGGCTTCAACCAGCAACAATTAACTAATTAAACTGGTATGGTGACCAGTTATCATTGACAGAGGCCTTCTGCCTGCCAATAACTATGGCTCCCAGGTGGTTGAACAGCTTGAGATGTGAATGTTTAAGAGAAAAGTCATCAGACCTCCAAAGGGGAAGAAGGAGCTGTGCCTTCTCTCTACTGTAAAAGCCACCTCAAATCTGAAGAAAGAACACTTAATTTTTCGTTATCTGTTGCTGTAAACTGTGGCTCTGAACCAAGTCACAGAGTTCATAAGTGTGAGTCAGCCATCCTTTGTTTATGCAGGCAAGTGAAAATACCTGGACAAAGTTGGAAGTGGTGCACTGTCTTGATAAGTCAAAGCGATCATCACGGCGGACTCAAGGGAAAGGGACCATTGAATTGCCTTTCTAGTCTTTCTCTCAGTCTGCAATACCTACTTCTTAAAATCTGGAGAAAAGGCAGGATTGTGCACTTGAAAGTTATTAGATCAATGGTGATCTTGTTAAATTGTAGGGTAAACTCAATAGGCTAAATGCTGTATTTCCGTCATGTTTTATGGCCTTATGGTTAGAATTTTACCTAGAAGGGTTATGTGTCGATGGTTCATAATTGTTTATAAGTTGTTAGAATTGTTATTTATTACAAGTACTGTTGTTAAGTACAGAAACCTCCATGCTGATGGTCAAAGACAGGTAAACCAGAGAATTCTGTGTACCTTTTAAAATCGTGCATTTGTTTTAGTAACTACAGGAATAATGGGGCTTGATTTTCAGTGCGCTGTCCAGATTAGGTGTAACAGTACGTTATTTATTGAAGTGGTCTGTTTTCTTCATGAGAAGACGGAATATTACTTTCCACTTCTGACTTCTTGATGTGCAAGTATTTTTTTTTTGCAAACTGAGGCCAGTCCATAGATAATGGACTATAACTCCCTTCTCCTGAATCTCAAAGAGATAGTTGCTGACTTTATCCTTATCCCTGACAGTAGTCTGAGATTAAGCTAGTCTGTCCCCTATTTTCGTATCCCATTTCAACTAGAGATGAGTTTCCTATTTTGCATTCAGGCCATGGTGAAGACTGCCTGTTGCCATTCCAACACATTGTCCAACTTCCTCTCGTCTCAGCTCACTTGTTGCTGAAACCCCAATTCATGCTTGAGTTGCCTCTTGATTCAGTTATTTCAGCATGTTGCTGGTTGGCTCCCCACATTGTATTCTCCAATTTGTCATCTTAAGACAAGGGCCGCCAAGTCCAGATTCTTTATCACAGCTATGCTTGCTGATCTATATTTTCCCAGTTAAGAAATGTCTTGCTTTTACAATTTTTATCTTTGCTCTTAAATTACTCTGCGTCCTAGCTGCTCTCAATTTCTCTCAACTCCTCCAAACTCTCAGTCCTCTGCAAGATATCTGCATCTTTCTCACTGACCTGTTGAGCATCCCCAGTTTTAATTGCTTTACCTTTGCAGGTCACACCTTAAATTGCTTTGGAGATGAAGTTTGAAATTATTTCCCTAGCTCTCTAGGTCATCTTTCTCATTTAAGTTGTGCCTCAAATCCTACTTGTATCATATTTTGTTTTACATAGTGCTTGTGAAATGACTAGGCATTTTATTCATTAAAGCTGCTGTTTAGTTATAAGGCTTTGTAGTGAATTTTCTATGAATTTTATTCTGTGCTGAAAATTGTAATTTTTATTTAATCATATCACGAAGACTAAAATTAAAGTAACCACTGTTGGGTAAAATCAACCTTTTTTTAGATTAGATTACAGTGTGGAAACAGGCCCTTCGGCCCAACAAGTCCACACCGACCCGCCGAAGCGAAACCCACCCATACCCCTACATTTACCCCTTACCTAACACTACGGGCAATTTAGCATGGCCACTTCACCTGACCCTGCACATCTTTGGACTGTGGGAGGAAACCGGAGCACCCGGAGGTAACCCACGTAGACACTGGGAGAATGTGCAAACTCCACACAGTCAGTCGCCTGAGGCGGGAATTGAACCCGGGTTTTAGGCGCTGTGAGGCAGCAGTGCTAACCACTGTGCCACCGTGCCGCCCACAATTCTTTGTTACAATCGCTGTTCTGTTGACTGTTGAAGAATCTAGAAATAATAGGTGCATATATAATATTATGATTATGAGAATAAGGTGTGCCTTATCGTTGAAATTAAGAGGCATTTTTAATTGTATTATGAGTAGATTGGAAAGATAGGCTTGCAGCATGCATGTTGGAAACTTGTGCTTTGAGTATGAAACTCCAGGTCATAACCACAGCTAGAATGAATGAGAGTTAATAGAGGCTCAGTCTGTTTTACAGTTTGTGTCATTCAATGACAAATAAAAGTGGCTAGCCCCTGTAGTCACTTGACATGCAGAATTAGAAAATGTAATAAACATGTGGACTAGAAATTCCATATCTTGTCAACATATACTATGTACACACCAGCTTAAAGGATATTTTCAACAAGGCTGTTTTAAGAAGAATAATATCAGTTTAGTAGCTGAGAAAAATTTCTATCTCCAGTTGCTGTCAGTTTCTAATTTGTTGCAGAGTTCTCTGGCTTCAGTTGTTAACTGGCTTACTGTCATTTTCAGTTTTGTACCTGTATCTGAATATTCATGTGTATGTAGGTTCTTGGAATGTTGCTCACAAGTTTTGCTTATTTGAAATTTATGACAGATGTTTCAGTTCATTTTTACACAAAGACTTGCATTGATTTTGTTAGGTTTGTAAAATTCACTGTAAAACAAAACATTAAGTGAAAATAAAACTTCTCCTTGCCAAAGTTTTTCTTAACAGGGTACCAATTTGTCTTTTCTGCACTTTTTAAATTCGCTAAATAGCTTTAATCTCAAGACACCATAATCTAAATATTTCAAAGACAGGGTCACAGAAGATAAAATTTAGCTGCCATGCTAATCCTTTATTACATGTTAACAATGGTGTGTTGTTAACTGTGAGATACTAAACTAAACTTTAATCAAAGGCTCCAGATATGGAGAAGATTAAGAAAAGTGACCAAATATTTTAGGATCATGGATTCTAAGTTTAAGGCGATGCACTGAGAAATAACATTTGTTTAAATGTAGAAAAAAAATCAAGTTATAAACAAAAAATTTAAAAAGCTGAGAAATGTAGGTCATTTAGACAATAGGTGCAGGAGTAGGCCATTCAGCCCTTCGAGCCTGCACCACCATTCATTATGCTCATGGCTGATCATCCTCAATCAGTATCCTGTTCCTGCCTTATCTCCATAACCCTTGATTCCACTAACCTTGAGAGCTCTATCCAACTCTTTCTTAAACAAATCCAGAGACTGGGCCTCCACTGCCTCCTGAGGCAGAGCATTCCACACACCCACCATTCTCTGGGTGAAGAAGTTTCTCCTCAACTCTGTCCTAAATGGCCTACCTCTTATTTTTAAGCTGTGTCCTCTGGTTCAGGACTCACCCATCAGCAGAAAAATGTTTCCTGCTTCCAGGGTGTCCAATCCTTTAATAATCTTAGACATTTCAATCAGATCCCCTCTCAGTCTTCTAAACTCAAGGGTATACAAGCCCAGTCACTCCAATCTTTCAACATAAGATAGTCCTGCCATTCCAGGAATTGACCTCGTGAACCTACGCTGCACTCCCTCAATAGCCAGAATGTCCTTCCTCAAATTTGGAGACCAGAACTGCACACAATATTCCAGGTGCAGTCTCACCAGGGCCCTGTATAGCTGCAGAAGAACCTCTTTGCTTCTATACTCAATCCCTCTTGTTATGAAGGCCAGCATGCTATTAGCTTTCTTCAGTACCTGCTGTACCTCCATGCTTGCCTTCATTGACTGGTGTACAAGAACACCCAAATCTCTTTGTACTGCCCCTTTACCTAACTTGACTCCATTTAGGTAGTAATCTGCCTTCCTGTTCTTGCCACCCAAGTGGATAACCATACATTTATCCACATTAAATTGCATCTGCCGTGCATCTGTCCACTCACCTAACCTGGTAAAAATAATGACTGCAGATGCTGGAAACCAGATTCTGGATTAGTGGTGCTGGAAGAGCACAGCAGTTCAGGCAGCATCCAAGGAGCTTCAAAATCGACGTTTCGGGCAAAAGCCCTTCATCACTCACCTAACCTGTCCAGGTCATCCTGTAATCTCCTAACATCCTCCTCACATTTCACCCTGCCACCCAGCTTTTCATAAAGTGCAGTGAGAAAAAACAGTCAGCTCATATAGCTCATATTTGCTTTGAGATCCAAATGTTTTCTGATCACAATGTATCATGAATGATTCTTCAGTGCTTTCAGAAGTGTTTGTAGACATTTAGCAATTACCTCTTACATTAAGTAATTCAGAGAGGCAAGTTCTAAACTAACTAACATGAGCTGACATTGTACTCATCAGAGTTGTAATTCAATAAGCACTCACGAAATTGTTCGCCTATAACTTAACCCTGGCACATATAACATTTTCAAGATTGTAAATGCATGCTTGTAATGTTCTTCTGTTTTTCTCAGTGAGCGAAGTTCTTTTCACAGTTAGTATATTCACATTGATTATGAATCATTAATTTCAGGAGACATGACATGTCTTTGTTTTACCTGTTCATATACTTTTAACGTAAGTATCCTTTTCACGCAGCAGGTAGAATGCATGCCTTTGCGTAAGGAATAAATTTATTCTCACATAAGTGATTTCAAAAATATCTAGATGTAACTTCAGGGCAATAAGAATGTACTTACTGGACGTGCTATCTTTTAGGTAATACTATAAACCAAGGTTCTGCTATTTATTTGTGTAGAGTTCAATGGTTCGATGGCATGTTTCCAAAGAAGAGTAGGATATGCACCTAATGTTATGACCGTTCATCTCTTACAGCTTAAAAACAGATTAACTGGCCTCTTAGGTCACTAAGCATCCTCTGCAATGCTGTGGTGCAGAAAAGTTATAATGCTTGGCTGCACAGCAATGAAAATGAAGGACTTTGGGATGAATTGATTTTTGAAAAATTGGCTACTTTTAAGTGATTATTGAAGGACTTTTCAGTACTCAAACTCCCAGCATTAGACTTTGTCAGCTACTTTTGTTGCATGTTTCTAATGATTAGTCGACATAAGATTTGGCTAGGAGAACTCATTTTTTTTTTGTTTGTTAACAGAGCTATAACTCTCAACAATCAGCTGGTGGTGCTTTCAGCAACTGCAGCAGATGCAGGAAAATACTATGTTCAAGCAGTCAACGAAAAGAATGGGGAAAACAAGACCAGTCCATTTATCTACCTGAGCATTGCAAGTAAGTGTGAAAACTAAATGAATTGTACTCGTGTTCAGGAAGAACAGGGGTTTCCAAAAGGGCAGTATTGCCTTCAACAAGGGACTTACAACATTATGGATTTATTTTTCACACAATGAAGTAAGATCTTTTTTCATTTCCATTCTTATTCAAGACAGCATCAAGAGTGAAATCAACTATAATTTTAATTGTGTTACAATAAGGTTTGGAAGTACGAAAATATTATGTAGAGCTTGCTGAAGAATATGATGAAACAAATTATTTTGCAATCTATTGGCATAACATGGAAAGAGAAGATCAGTGAACAAAATTGTTCCTGTGTATGAATATGCTTACATTTTTGAATCCTGGATTGTTTGAAGCTTTCCTGTAATGTTTGAGTCCACAATGCTGTGGGTGGTACTACTTGTACTTCTTGAGATGGAGAATGTGCTGGAGTCGAACATATTTTTCACATCAACCTGGTCAGGGATGTCATTACACACCTCTGGAGCAGGTGGGACTTGAACCCAGGCCTGAAAAATGTGTTGCTGGAAAAACGCAGCAGCTCAGGCAGCATCCAAGGAGCAGGAGAATCAACGTTTCGGTCATAACCCCTTCTTCCGGAATCTGGTATGAATTGGGGGCACTATCATTGCAGCACAAGAGTCTCTTGTAATGAAATCAATTTTTTTTAATTTAACCTGTTCAGAAATGTTATTACAGACCTCTGGACCTGGTGGCACTTGAATCCGGGTCTCTTGGTTCAGGGATAGGGACACTACCTCTGGGCCACAAGAGAGCCGGTGCTGGAATCGATCAGTCTGCCCTTCAATTGTTAACAGGAGATTGCTCAGATAATAAGCCCATTTGTGTAAGTGGATGGGTTTTGAATAGAAACCATTCTCTATTGCTTACGGGAGTGGCATGTTCTCATCCATCCTGCTCCCTCCCTTCCCTGCTTCCAGAACAACATTGTGGACGTTTCTCCTAGTTGGGCATAGCAAGCCACAGAATCTCTCAACTCTCGATTCTGGGGTGAAAGTCCGTCCTTACGTGTGAATCCACAACTTGTCCCATCAGCCTTCTAGGAAAAGAAAATTCTTGACATTAAACTTCTGATTTACTTTCTATGCCTGTTCCCTTCTACTTCATAAACAGTCACGTTTAACATTGGCTAACTGTTCATTTGGTTATTTTGATTCCTTTTCGTTCTCTATATGGTAACATCTGACTTCTCCTTGAAACGTTATTTTGGGATGGCTGAGGCCGATTACAAAAATGTGAGCAGTTCTGAGCAGGAAACTATCTCCCAATGGGTTGGGAATTTGAATTCCAGCATGTGGTCACTCTGAATGTTTAACTACATTCTTTAGCGGAATCTAGCTAATTTGTTCAAATTAATTGTCCTTGCTAAAACTGCTCAAGCCATATTAAGTCTAACCCATTAGGAGTGGCATAGCTTTGCGATTTAAATTGTAATTCACTTTGTTAAATTGAGATTGAAAGGTAAGCAGTGTTTTTTTAATGTAGTTTGGAATTTATTTCACTGTTTATACATACATACATCGTAGTTCTGACAGATTCTTGAGCTACCATTTGGAGTGTTGTATAAAAATCACAATCTCAATGCATTAAGTTTCTGATATTGCAAAATCTAAAGGAGCTGAAATAAGTTACAGGTGGTTCTTGTTGCTTGTTTGCTTCTTGTATTACCCTAACGATCATGTTGACTTGCACTGTATCAGTTCATAAACTGAAGGCTATGTCTCTCATTCTAGATTTATTTCCCTGATGTCTTGGGGAAAATGGAACAAGTACATAAAAGAGTAGTTTAAAAGAAAATAAACAAAGTGATTAAGAATAATTTTTAAAAAATATTCTGAACTTTCTCAGAAGGGAGAGGAAATGTTTGGATCTTAATTATCGTTGATAGGTTGCTTAAATGTCAATTTATTATTTAGTAAGTGAAAATTTCTGGAGTCAGCAGTCACTTCCTTAAAGTTTAAAGTCTGCCACTTAGTTTGTACAGGGCACAGTCATCAGTAATGTGCAGCATTGTTTGTGTCTCGTAAGTGCATAAGGGGTTTGTACTGTGGCTCAGCACTAAAGATCGTTACAAAAGGCTCTGGCTTGTCCTAAGCCTGTTTCCTTTGGACCACTCTCTCACCATGCTATTCAAAGCATGTTATTTGACATATGGGATTTGTTGCAAAGAAGACGTTAGTCATGTCCTGTATTTCCGATTCCTTTATCCAAAGCATGCATGCTGGTAGATTTTTCTCAAGAAATGTGTTACAAATGGAGTGGTGAGATAGAAGGTGGGCAGTGGATGGAGTGAATATGTCTCTATGGGGATGTATGTATGAATGACTTCAGTCAGCTTGTCAGTTTTCATCAATCAAATGACGGAGTGAAATTTATAAGGAGAGGAAGCCAAGGGAGGGATGTTGAGCAGAGGGTTCCAGTTACAACGCACATTGTGACATTCAGTTGGGAGTCAATAAGATGTATGTGAGATGACCTATGCCTGACAGATACACTGTATTCTATTGAGGCTTTTGGTAGGGCAAGGGCTGATGTCCAGAATCAGTCCCATTTAGATCTGCAAGTTTGATTGAAGTTTGTTTCCTTCAGATGTCCTCAGAAGAACGGAATCTCATCTAAAATCATTCCCAAATAGATTAGCTTCTAACCATCTGTATAGGTATGCAGATCTTTCAGCATTGATGTTGGGGAGGTGGAGTACAATGGAAATGATTTCAGAGATCTAGCTTAAAGTGGTGCTGGAAAAGCACCGGAGGTCAGGCAGCATCCGAGGAGCAGGAAAATCGACGTTTCGGGCAAAAGCCCTTCATCAGGAATAGAGATTTCAGAGGTATTTAGTGTGAAGTGTGTTATGCGGTATAGTCCGTAAGCTTTGTAATGCCTCTGTTAAGGACTTTGTTCAGTGTATAAAGGATAGGAGTTTGGATGGTGCAAAAAATGTCCTGAGCATAGATGAAGCTGAGATCTGGTTGTTGGCAGGTTGCACTAAGCCTGTGGTAGTCCATTGGACAGTTTTCTCTGTGCACATCAGCAAATTAAAACGTGGGTATATGTGGCTCAATGCTTTTGCATCATCCAATCTCGTACTGGTCACCAGAGGTAAAGCATTTGAAACAGTCAAATACAGTCAGCTCAGTGATAAAATATGGGAATAACTCTGATTAGAAAGCAATCAAAAGGGATTCAGTAAGATTGTGTTCTCTCACTGGACTCTGCATATATAGTGATCACATTCTCAGAATAGATGGATTTTATAAAGTTGGGAGGAAGATTCATCAGCATCCACTATGTCAGTGACATTGTACTTACAGCAATAACTGAAGGCTTCCAAAAATTAATTAACAATTGTGAATGAAAATGGTAGTTTTAGATTGCCACTCAGATTCAAGTATGCACATACCATGGTAAGATACAAAGGAAAAAAGACATTACGGTGTGCAGCATTGCAATAAATCAAGTTAGAATAGTCAATCAAGTCATTTTTAAAATTCAATTATAGGATTAGGGTGACTCTGGCTAGGCCAACATTTATTGTTCATCCTTAATTAATTCCACTATCTAAGAAACACGGTAAAATCCAATATCAAATGTAGTGTTTAAAATCAGAAATGATTTGACAAGTCAAAAGTGTTCTTACTAAATTAAGCAACATTATAAGAAAACATCAACCTGAATCTTGAAATGAGATTCTGTTATGTCTGGTTGGTAATGAATTATGGATGTGTTGCTTGGAGCATTGGGAAAGAGGAAGAAACGAAAATCAATAACTTTGCAATGTGATGCTTAAAGATCCTAAGGGTAATCTGAGTGGAGAAAAGGACTGACTAACAAGTACTGAGTGAAACTGGGAGAACAAAAGTATGTTCAAATAATACCAAAAAAAGACAAATAGAATTCTTTGGGAATGTTACTCAGTGGAGGGATTGGAGCACCTAATCAGTGCTCGAAGGGTAAGAGGGTGACAGTGAAGGAAGTAGCTAGACAAAAGATTGACTTAACCAGAATTTCAACAATTAAGTCATTCACATTTATTATGTTCAGAAAGCTCAGAAAACTTCAGTCTCATACACTTAGATGTTGATGGCATGGGATATTTGACACCGAAATAGACTTGTGCAGTCCATGCCAATGTTAATGCTCCATACAAGTAAACCATATGATCATTCCCATCTAAATGTTTACCAATTTGGTTTGTTTGGACCTCCTGATATTTTAAATTCAGTAGTCCTGATATTATTGTTAGCACTGAAAGTATGAATTTTCTATAAGAAACAAGCTTTGATTATGGTCTGTATGGCTGATTTCAGTGGGAGAGAGTTATGCTAATACCTAAGTGATTGGAAAACGATACTGCAGCTTTGACTACTACTGATTATAGAAGCATACTGTAAAAGGATTGCTGCAAGGGAAAGAAAGGAAGTGTTTTACTGTTGTAGCATTTGGTAACATGAGCAGATGTTAAGATGAAATGGTTTTGGCCAGAAACAGAGTGTGATATGAATATTTGATATTATTTTCAAATACGCAGAAGCATGAAGGAATGGGGATCAAAAGGGTGCCCTCTGGAGATCTGCCACTAATTATCATGATCAGAAGTTGGTAAACTGATAACCACTTTGCTGTGGAAGTTCTTCATATTTCCAATAAAATCAGTAAATCTTTCAAGATCAAAGTGTTTTAATGTGGCTAATGAGGGCACATCTTTTGCATTGTGGCCATTACTGTCTTGAGTTTATAAGACTGATAGGCATATATTTGCATACTATCTTTCATAACCTCAGGGTATCCCAAAGTAAACTAGTTTAACTTAGGTGAAGAAATGGCATCAGTCCTCGACCAGAAATGTTGAACGAAACCCTGAAAAGGGTACTTAGACCTGAGTAGTTTAAGCACGTTTATACTAATAGATCCAGAAAGAAGCTGTTTGCAGTATCAGTTTAAAAATTGATGTAATGAATGACTTAAACATACCAAGGTGTTAGGTAAGTGACTCTGTTGAAAGTATTGTATGAGTAGGGTTTTGGATACTGTACCGGGGTGTGAATTGGATAGATATAAAAGATATTTGTTTCTTTTCAATCCACGCGGTGGTGTTTTGGGATTAATGGGAGTAGTTTTATTGTGTGGTTAAAGATCTTTGAGTTTAGATTCAAAGTAAATGATTTGGTTTATTCTATTTTATCTTCGACTCTTTCATAGCAGACATCTGTTTTATCATCAAAGAAAAATCTGCAGCATTCTGTGCTTTTGTTTCAATGATCTACTACTTCATTAAAACCAAACAAATCAAACTATGCTTTATCAAGCCAGTTAACACAAACACAATTCTTTAAATGCAAATTCACCCCATAGACTTATGTGTGTGTGTGTGTGTGTGTCTGGATCTGACTTGTCTGGTAATAATATCAGTTAGAATCATAAGATTTGCCTCTCATGTTTCATTCTCAGGACAAAGTTAAAAATTACACAACACCAGGCTATAGTCCAACAGGTTTATTTGGAAGCACTAGCTTTCGGAGCGCTGCTGCTTTGTCAGGTAGGTGTGTAACAGAATAATAAGACACAGAATTTATTGCAAAAGATTACAGTGTCATGCAACTGAAATGATAAATTGAACAAATGTAAATTGCTGTTAAGTCTTTCATCTTTTCGAATGGGTTATAGGTTTCAGTTCATTAATATGTAAATCCCAGAACTTCTTTTAAGTCACATTCTTGAGATAGCTTAAGGTTTTCTTAAAAAAAAAGGTGACATCTCAGCTCAGACAATGCATTAAAGGTGTGAGGTTAGAGTCTGCCTGTGTCCCAATCTTGAGTCAGACTGGTTCTATTTCCAAAGTAGGAATTTATCAAATATTACATGGAGCCTGCAGATTGTGTGCTTTTTGAACAAAATAGAATGTATTTGCAAACACAATTCTTTAAATGCAAATTCACCCCATAGACTTGTGTGTGTGTGTGTGTGTGTGTGTGTGTGTCAGAGTGTATATACTGTAGTGGGGTCACCTGTTGTGTGCCGTGAGCCCAAGGTCCTGTCTAACTGCCTGCATTGCATTGGAGTTCTCAGGAACCAAGCAATATTGTTGGGAATTATTCTAAAATGATTGGAATATCAGGAAACCTCTAACAATCTTAGAAACTCCTGAATTCAAACTCCTTTCTTTGATACTGGACTAAATATTAAAAGTTGTAATTCGTTAAGGATGTTGCTTAGGTTGGGGGCAGTTGGGAGTGTGCAGAGGCATCATTGACTGGTGGATTCCCCATGGCAACCCATTTAGCAATTTCAATCCTCTTGCCAACCAATCAGTGCAAACAGTGGAGTGCCACATATTGATGAGATTACTCAAGATTTTTTGTTTGATTTTCAGTGAATACTTATTTATTGTACTGGGTTTAATTGGAACTATCCTGTGTAAAAATTTTCAATTTCTTACATTGCTGAAATGGCAAGATTACATTCCATTTGAGGTGAAAAGAAGATGAAAAATAGTCCATGTATCAATGTGGAAATCTATTTATTAAATCATATAATCAGTGAGGATGCTTGATTTGCTTCCCTGCAGTCTCTAAATGTTGTATAAAATTTCTGTGACAAACATGTTATGGAAAATGTATTGTAAGATATCAATATTTGTAATTAAATGTTTATTGTACAAATAAGCAACTCATACACAAAGATCAATTCCTCATAATGATATTTCCTTATTGATTGCCTCTTTCATTAAAAATAAATTGGAAAAAGGCAGTGTAGTAAAGAAAATAAGACACACTTATGGTGGATTTAAAGAGCACTGAATGCTTGACATAATCTTGTTTGTTTTTCGATCCTGCAATCTATGGGATAGATTCTTAACATACTACTTGCTATATAGAATTATTGGTGCATTCAACTGAACTTGGTTTTTCCTCGGGCTGCTTAACGTTATACTCAGTCACTGGCTCTCAATGAACCTTTACAATTCAACTCTGTTACCTGTGTTGAGATCACAATTGCAGTCCAAATGGGATGAAATAAAGCAACATTGAGTAGGTTTGAGTGAACAAGTGCTACTTAGTAGAACTGGTGATCGCATTTACCATAACTTCACAATTATGTGGAATTGGCAGTTGGCTGGATTGGGCTTGCTCTGATTTTAATGGACAAAACAAAACTGGGCAGATATTTCTGTTGTAGCTATGCTGAAACAGCTCAACAAGGACATAGTTAGTTGTGGAGCACAAATCTTCATAACTACAATTGGAATGGTCGCATAGCTTTTTCAGTACCATTGGCCATTTCTTGATATCCTATGAACTGAATTGAATTCTGTAAATATTGCTACCGGCAATGAAAAGGATCTTAGGAGGAAGCCAAGATGAATGGTTCTCTTGGCATTTCTGCCTGAAATGATTGCTCTGTCAATACTGAGGATGGGGATGTTTTTCGGGTATCCTTTCATTCTTTATTTGGGGCAGATTTGACAGGATTGCACAACTTTGATCTAATCCATGTTTTGTGGGATCTCTTAGCTCTCTCTATGGTATATTGCTTCAATTCTTTAGCATGTAGGTCATCCTGGTGTAACTTCAAGTTGACAAACATATTTAGCCTTAGGTGTGACATGTTCTTCCCTATACCTCATTGAGTCCAAGTTGGTCCTTGTCTTTTTTAGTAATCATGGAGTAAGAAATGTGTTGCATTTGAGGTGACAGATAGTGGCAGAATATAATACTGCAGCTGTTGACACAGAACATCTTGAGGATAACAGGTTTTAAGCTGCTGGGTATCTTCTGAATCAATCCAATTTCCCACAGTGATAGTGCAACACAAAATAGTGGTATAAGTGTGAAAACAAGACTTGATCTTGATGACAGCAGTGTAGCAGACACTGCTATCAACATCTTCGGGACACATGCATATACAATAGATGAATTAGTAAGGATAAGGTCAAACAGCTTTTTCCCTCTTTCATCAACCCAATTTGACAGAAATATGTTCTTCAAGCCTCGTCCAGCTTGATTGGGAATTGTATCACCAAGCTGCTATTGATGATGGATGTTGCAGTTATTGTGATCGAGTGGCCTCAATTGTTATGGGTAAGTGCTCACTTGATGTTGGCAACCAAGTCAGATCCCTGACTGCAGCCTGGCTGAATAGATTATAAATCTTCAATTGTTCTACTGAAAAGATCTTTTACTAAAATATAAGTGCACAGTGTTGCAGTCTTTGTTTTGAAAATGAACAGTAGAAATGAAGATAACCAAGGGAAACACCATTATATTCCTTTATAATACGGATTCAAAAAGTTTTAAACATGTGTAGAAATGACCGATGCAGAATTAGTACACCCTTGTACATCTTACACCTTCGTCTACAAATGAATTGCAATTTTAAGAATATCTAGTCCTTTACCTCAAGCACAGTCCAGTCCAGCTCGTTCCTAAGAGAGAGAGTTTTTTGTTTTAATATTTTGATGATCTTGAAATCATTAGAATTGTAACACTCATGCTGGCACTAGAGATAACTCTGTTTTTATTGTTGTTATGCTCCTGACTGAATTTCTTTCCAGTGCTATAGTATCCTTGCCACTGTTTCTTTTAAGCTTCAAAAACTTAAATTCACTTCTTTTCTACTGACTATATCCCCAAAACTTTGTTTTCATCACTTTAAACTCCTTTCCTTCAGAACATAGCTTAGTATGTTACTTTGTCAAAAGATTCTCAGCACCTCAAACTTTGATGCATGCTTCTTTCTCAAACAACTTCCAAGCACTGACTGAGTCAACATGGAAATGTCTCTGCCGAAGTCCATTCGGTGGTCTCCTAGGAGCTCTGGTTAACTTTCTCTTGCTTGGAATTACAGGTATTGTTTTTGTTTCACTTTCCTTAAATGCCAAATTTTAATTCCCAAGTGTTCAGATAAACCCACATATCCAGTTGAGAATTCCAAGGAGTCAAACTAATGGAAAGTTATACCAAGATACATTTTATATCAATCTCAGTTTCATCACAGTATCCAACCAGTGTACATTCTGTGCCCTTGGTACTTTCAGTGTTTATTGAAGTGGGGTTCAACAAAAGAAAATACTAATTTATCAGTTGAGCGAGGTCAGCAAATGACAATCAGGAGCATGTTTCTGTGCCTGTCTTGAACTATGTGCTGTGAGGCTACTTGAACTGCAGTTTGGAAACTACTTGAGGAATTCCTGGGCCACTACCTACAGTAAAACATAGGAAATAGAAGCAGGAATGAACAATACAGCACCTCATGTCTGCTTTACCATGCAATATGATCATAACTAATCTTCTACATCAACTCTACTTTCATGCCATATCCCATATGCCATCATTTCCTGAGAACTGTGTCAAATCTCTTTAGGATCTTGTATATTTTAATAAGATCCCTCTCATTCTGCCAAAGACCGGGGGGTATAGACCAAATTTTATCAATCTTTCCTTCTTGGCAGTCCTCTCATCACAAGAAGCAATCAACTGAATCTTTGCTGAACTATGTCCAAGCTAAATATCTATTTACTAAACATGTAGACGAAAACTGAGTTGCAGTAGTTCAGATGTGGACTTAGCCAAGTCCTAAAAAATTGTAGCAAGATCCTTGCTCTTGTCCTTTAGTTCCTTTGCAATAAAAGCCAGCAATTATACATCTTAAATATTTGCTGTATCTGTGTGTTAAGATTCTGTGCTATTCTGACCATATACCACTATACTATCACCCTAAATTGAATAAAATATATTAAGAGACGAAGGTGTAAGACCCTTAAGCATTGACTGTATGATTGTCAAACTGTTGCTTGGTGTGGTAGTGATGATCAATCTGAGTGCACCTGTATGTACTGACGAGGACTTTAAACATTTACTTGAGCAGCTTTATAGCCTCTCTTTCTTACTATGTTTTCAGCATATTGCCTTTGGTTTGTACTATTCATTTGTCTCAACATTCTGAGCAGCATTTTTCCCAGTTGTTTACAATGTTGGTAGTTGTCAGGAAAATACTGACAGTGGCAAAATCTGAACCTGCTAGTGACTGAGAAAAACAAGTAATACAGTGGACAAAAAGGAACCTTGATGACCATACGGAGGTTCAAGTCATTGTTCAGAATAACAGTTAAAAGACTGTAAGCATTTGCTTGCGTAGTATAATCATGTAAATATGCTTCATTGGTGATTGGAAATTGTAATTAAGTAAGCATACAGATGCTGTAATTGATTAAATACAATACTGTGAGACAAATTAAGTAATCAGAATGACTAGTTATAATTGGATAGTTATAACCATAAGACAAGTACATACTTTTAATAACTATATATAAACTGCTGTTACGATAAAGTATAAAAATCAATGTGATGTATTTTTCGGGGAATCCATTTGGCACATGGTAAAAATGTCTCCCCTACATATGCTTGAATAAAGACCAGTGTAAAGAATTACCCAGTGTTGTCTGGTCAGTCATGGGAATTAGAGAGTTGGATAACTGAAGGTTGTTATAAATGTAATACTCAGCAACAATGTACTCATTCAGATAAATTCAGCGGTCCCAGCTGTCCCAAATGTGCGAGTCAGAAACAGGAGCTAGAATTTGTCTAAGGTAGCAGATTTTCTACAGGACCAAAAATTGGCAGGTTTGAAGGAAGAGGAAACAATCCCCCTTGGCTTAATGATGGAACTTGTGACCAATGTCTTTCGAGCAGCAGCTCATTAAGTCATGCCCTATTCAGATTAGCAAGCCACTCCCTTGAATTGCTAGGCCATATAGGGTGCTGGCAACTTCGGAACATCAGCTGCACCAAAATGTAAGACCTGCGGCTTACATTTGATTAACAAAAGAATTACAGGCCTGTGTGTTGTAGAAGTATATTGTACAAGAAATCCCTTCTGGGAAACAGTCAGGGCACGGGAACTGCCTCTCTTATCCATGGCCCAATCTCTGTAATGAAACCTTCTCACTGGGCTGCAGTGTGAAGTCACCCCTATTCAGTTGATGACTTCTCATATAGTGGGGGTAAGCAAAATCATGACAACACTATTAAATGTTCCTTTATTGAATCATTGCTATGTAAATTGGCAGCCCACTTCTCGTCCCCTTGCCAGTAAAATGTCTTTGTGTCATTACTCCATTGAGACTCCCAGAATCTCATTCTCCTTCCTTGGGGCTGGTAAAGTCCTGTCCTAGGTAGATGACAGGGCAACCTCGATTATCTGAATGACACAGGTGGGGAGTATTTTGTTTGGATAATCAAATGTTCAGATAACACAGTTTGTCCAAGCACGGGACCTTGAGATCTTGTTCGGATAATCCAAACTTCGAATAATCAGTGTTCACATATCACACCCGGAATGAGACACAGCCCAAATGAGTCTATAGTTCATTTTGGAGCAGTGTGGACATAGAACTAGTAAATCTATCTTTTCTTCCTACATTTTAAAATTCAGAAGTCTATTTGAAAGCTTAACAAGGTAGCTCATTTGGCTGACTAAGGAACAGTTATCAGTTAATAACCTGAAATCTGAGTTAGGCCTTTTTTTATTGATTCATGGGATATGAACATCACTGGCTTATCACTGGCAATCACTAATTGCCCTTGAGAATGTGGTGAACTGCCTTCTTGAACCACTGCAGTCTACCTGGTTGACCCAAAATGCCCTTAGGGAGGGAGTTCCAGGATTTTGACCCAGCAAAAGAGAAGGAATAGCAGTATGTTTCCAAGACAGCATGATGAGTGGCTTGGAAGGGAACTTGGAGATGATGATGTTCCTATGTATTGGCTGGCCTTGTCCTTATCGATAGAAATGGTTGTGGGTTTGAAAGATCTTATGATGAAGGGAAGGTCATCGATGAAGCAGCTGAAGATGGTTGGCCTCAAAACCACCCTGCGGAACTCCTTCGGAGGTGTCCTGGAGCTAAGATAATTGACCTCCTACAGTGTGACTATTTTTCCATGTGCCAGGCATGACTCCAATTAGCGAACAGTTTGCCCCTGATACCCGTAGATTACTGTTTTGCTAGGGCTCCTTGATGCCACACTCGGCCGAGGGCTGTCACTGTCACCTCACCTCTGAAATTCAGCTCTTTTGTCCATGGTGCAACCCAAACTGAATGTCACTGAGCAGGTGTTGCTTAATAGCACTGTTGATGACACCATCCATCACTGAACTAATGGTCAAGTGCAGACTTAAGGGTGGTAATTGGCTGTGTTGGATTTGTCCTGCTTTTTATGAACAGTACATACATGGACAGTTTTCTACATTGTCAGGTAGATGCCAGTGTCGTAACTGTCCTGGAACAGCTTGGCTAAGGGAGCAACAAATTCTGTAGCACAAGTCTTTAATACCACTGCAGAAATGTTATTGGGGCCCATAGCTTTTGCAGTATCCACTGCCTCTAATTGTTTTTTGTTATCATGAGGAGTGAATCAAATTGACTGAAGAATAGTATCTGTGATGCTGGAGACCTCTGGAGGAGGCTGAGATGGATCATCTACTCAGCACATTTGGCTGAAGATTGCTGCGAATACTTCAGCCTTAACTTTTGTTCCATCATTGAGGATGAAGATATTTGTGGAGCCTCCTAGCCTCCTCTTCCAGTGAACTGTTTCATTGTCCACTACTATGTTTGGCAGGATGTGGCAGAACTACAGAGCTTAGGTCTGATCCATTGGTTGTGAGATTGCTTAACTCTGTTTATTGTGCTTCCTTTGCTGTTTGAGGAGAAAGTGAGGTCTGCAGATGCTGGAGATCAGAGATGGAAATGTGTTGCTGGAAAAGCGCAGCAGGTCAGGCAGCATCTAGGGAACAGGAGAATCGACGTTTCGGGCATTAGCCCTTCTTCAGGATTGAGGAAAGTTGGTCCAGCAGGCTAACGTCGATTCTCCTGTTCC
>NC_057730.1:42358858-42370648 GCF_004010195.1 Chiloscyllium plagiosum
CACCTTCCCCTGCACCCGCAGGAGGTGCAAGACTTGCGCCCACACCTCCCCTCTCACCTCCCTCCAAGGCCCCAAAGGAAACTTCCATATCCGCCACAGATTCACCTGCACCTCTACACATATCATCTATTGCATCCTTTGCACCCGATGTGGCCTCCTCTATATTGGGGGGACAGGCCGGCTACTTGCGGAGCGTTTCAGAGAACACCTCTGGGACACCCGGATCAACCAACCCAACCACCCTGTAGCTCAACATTTCAATTCCCCCTCCCCCTCCACCAAGGATATGCAGGTCTTTGGACTCCTCCATCGTCAGACCACAGCGAAACGACGGTTGGAGGAAGAACGCCTCATCTTCCGGCTAGGAACCCTCCAACTACTTGCATGCTGTTTGGCATGCAAGTAGTCCTGTTTGGTAGCTTCATCAGGTTAACACCTCAATTTTACATATACCTGATGCTGCTTCTGGCACGCTGTCCTGTACTCTCCATTGAACGAGTATTGATCCCCTGGCTTGAAGGTAATAGTTGAGTGGGGCCATGAGGTTGTAGATTGTGCTGGAGTACAGTTCTGCTGCTGTTGATGGCCCACAGCTCATCATGGATGCCCAGTCTTGAGTTGCTAGATCTGTTCAAAGAGAGTCCCATTTTCAATAGAGGCATTTCAGAGAAGATTCACAAAGATGAACACTGGTGTGGGGGGATCGTGTTATAAGGAAAGGCTAAATAGCTCGGGACTCAACTCACTGAAGTTTAGAAGAAGATAATCTCTTTGAACCGTTGAGGATTCTTAAGGGACTTGACAGGATTAATGCTGAGAGGATGTTTCCCCCCTTGTGGGAGAGTCCAGGAGCAGAGGGCACACTCTAAGAATGAAGAGGCACCAATTCACCAAGACTGAGATGAGGAATCTTTTCTTTGAGGATTGAGAATCTTTAGAACTCCTTGAAACAGAGAGCTGTGAGGACAGAGCCCTTTTGTATATTTAAGCCTGAGATTGATTTTTGATAAGTAGGGGAATAAAGGGTTATGGGGAAAGAGCAGGAAACTGGATGTGAGGAATGTTGGATCAACCATGGTGCTATTGAATGGTGGAGCTGCTCAAGGGGGTGGATATCTACTCCTATTTCTTATGGTGTTTTTCTAGTTAATACAAATTAATTGCTAAGGACTTTGTGGTGCAGTGGTAGTGTTGCCTACCTCTAAACCAGGAGACCCGGGTTCCAGAGGAGTGTAATAAGTTCTCTGAAAATATCTACAAAAGCTAACCTCAACGTAATTTGGATTTTTGTGAAGAGGTAATATCCCTACTTCTGAGCCAGGAGGCCTGGGTCAAGTTCCAGCTGCTCCAGTGGTGTGCACTAACATTTATGAATAGTTTGGTTTGAAAATATCCACACAAATTAGTTGCTCAGGTCCTTTTGGCACAATGGTAGTTTTTTTTTCATGGGATGTTGGCATTTCTGGTTGGACCAACATTTATTTCCTATCCCTAATTGTCCAGACTGCAGTTACGAATTAGTCACATGATCAGGAGTCACATATAGGCCAGACCTGGTAAAGATAGGAGATTTCCTTTGTGGAAGGACATTAGTGAAACAGATGGGTTCATGGTCATCACTAGATTCATATTTCCATATTATTAACCCATGTTGGGATTTGAACCCAGGACTCCAGGACATTCCTTCTGTCTCTGGATGAATAATCTAGCACCAGGCCATTGCCCACCCTTTGAGCCAAAAGGCCTGGGTTTGATTTCCGTGCTCCACTCATGTGTCATTACATGTCTGAACAGGTTGTTTTAAAATATCTCTAATTTTAAATTAATTGCTGAATGTGCATGCATAGTAGTCCCTCAGAATAAGGATGACATTGTCTCGTGGTATGACAGTACAAGTCATCTTTTGACATGGGGAGAATGCTGTGCTTCGGCTAAGTTACTAATTAGGTCTAAGGTAGATATCACTCAATAATGTAGAACTGTAGGTCATCTAATTATTGCATCCAATGACACAGATTGCCATAAATGTAGGCAATCACTTTGTAACATGAGTTTCTGAAAGTATGTTTTGAATTTTATAGGCAACTGATCACTGCCAATCATGATCATTCTAACAAGTTTCCAAGCTAGTAATTGTATAATCTGTGGTCATAACAAATAACGGGTTTACGCTGCTAGATAGAGAAAGCCTGTTGTTTTGTGATTTTCAGCAATATCTTAACCAAACAAAAAATATAGCCATGATGTTATGAGGAGAATTCATGTTGTGATAGCTTAAATACCTGGCATTTCCTCAGTTGAACAGCATGCTTTGTGTCAGGATCTTAGTGTTATTGCTGAATGCTATGCCTTCAAGTACCGACAGTCTGTCACCTTTCCAGCTACGCAAGATAAATAGTTATGCGTCACTATAGCAATTAATCTTCCTTATTGTGCCATGCAGTAACAGACCATTGAAAATGAAATGCATTGTTTAATAACAAAAATTTTCTGATATAGTGTGGAGTGCTAATCCTGCCATAATAAAATATAAAGAATTGTTTTTTCACACTTCTAAAAGTCGAGAAAACATAAACATGATTCCAAACCACTGGTCAGCAACACTAGATTGGTTACATCTAATGAGCTGTGCCCAAAGTCCTTGGAGCATCAATATCTTCATTGTTTATTAATGAGTAGAAAAGTATGTGACACGAATGATTTACCCTGAAAAATGACTTGTATAATTCTTTTCCAAGACACATGAATTGACAAATTGGAAGTCTGTTTTTTGGTTTTTTTCCAATAAGAATATAGCTATTAAATAATATATATTTTTACCATTGTATTGTAAGGCAGTTATAAATTCACAGATTGTCAATATGTAAAGCAATAGTCTAATTGCCGAGTGTGCATGCACAGTAATCTCTCAGAATAAAGATGACATTGGCTCGTGGCATGTCTGTACATGTCATCTTTTGACATGGGGAGAATGTTGTGCGTCATCTAAGTTAATAATTAAATCTGTGACAAAGTACCTTTAATGGGACCAGATCAAGAGTCTGGTAACATTTCTGTGAGTGACTGACCATGCAGTTGACAAGAATTTGTGAGATCTTCTATAAAGTTAAAAGATGACATCTATTTCTTGCTACTTGGTGTTATGGCTGCTTAATTCATTAATGTGATGCACTTGGTAGAATCCTGTGCTTTAATTTAGATGAAATGCATTTTTCTGCTACTGAAATAAATGGCTTATATTTACAATTTTCATGTTTCATTCAACAGTCATATTGCACTCAGTGTCAATTTGTGTTGCTCTCTGCACAGATGTTACAATTTCTCTAGCATTTTCTGTTTTATTTCAATTCTCCTGCATCTGCATTACTTTATTTTCACTCAAATCAATCAAATTTGTTGGTGATGAGTAGCTTCTTATGTTGATAGCATTAGAGACAGATTCTGCCACATGTGTCAGTTAGCAGATGTCCTGGATTTACAGTTTTGTGTTGGCAAACTGCTGTCGTGACAGATCATCAAAGTGGTGCATGTAAGCCCACATCATATTGCCATTTTCCTCTGTTTTCTGTTAGTGTCCCAAGTATGCAAATTGATATCATATTTGCAAGCATCCTTAAATCAATGCTTTCGATAACATTACTGATCTTCTAGCACTGGCTACAACATCCTCCAGAAAAATCCTGGGTACATGATTATCTTCCATTCGGCAAATGTATCCGAGTGAGTGAAGTTGTCTCCCATTGATGAGTGCCAATGTATTTGGGAAATGTGTCTTAGAGGCTGCTATGTACATGACTTTGACCTTCCATAAGATGCCCAGATTGTGCAGCAAACATTCAGGATGAAAGTTAACCTTCAATTCTTGTTCACTTTAAGTTGATCATGCTTCACAGCCATATGAAAAGGTGATAAAGCAGAAGCATTATAAATGAGAATCTTGGTCCGAAGATTCATGTTTGATATTCCATGCATGATACGTGAGCTGCTTAAAGATGATAGCATGTGTTGAGTTTTGCCACAAGAGAGAGATTGTCACTGCATGTGGCTAAAAGAGCAGAATTTGCTAACCACTTCTTGTGGGGCATTACTTAGTGTGATCAAAGGTGAAGATGTATCATAGTCATAATACTAGCATTACAATGATCACTGATGAATTCGAAATGTCTTATTGTTTCTTTAATTTCTGTCCTCCCCATGATCTAAACAGTTCCATTGTGACATCAGATGTTTGATTTATTTGTATGCTTCAATAACATTTATTTTTGTGATGGGATTTTTAAGTTTTGACTTAATGGCATATGGGTTTTCTGTCTGTCTCAAGGGGTTTGGTGATTATTTTGTAACTATTTCTGTAGCCAAGATGATTGATTTAAAGCATTTTGAGAGAGAGCATCCAAAACAAAGGGAGTTTTGTTTATATTGGGAGAGTTTACAAGTGAACAAAGTGCACAGTATAGCACGTGAGGCTTTCTAATGGGAGATTCTGAACTTTATTTTGGGGAAAAACTTAATACAGAAATCTTTCAGGTTAATTTTAAGTTTTGTGTAGTTCTCTGGGATTCTTAGCTGAAGATGGATGTGTAAAGCAGCTTTTCCTCAGAAAGGAAGAAAGTAGTTTTGCATTGTGAAAAAAATACAGATTACCATAGAATAAGAGGTTTAATAATTGTTCCAGACCAGAAATTTTTGAGAAAAACACTAAATGTGTTATTTGAAGCTGAGAAAGTATGTGAAGTTCAAGTGTATGTAGGAGTTGAAGTCACAGTTAATTTAAGCTTGTTGTAGTGATTGGGAAGAAGATTTGTCTCTGTTGTGAATACTGTAAAAGAATGTTTTTGGAATAAAGTGGATTTTTTTTTACAGTGTATTCTGGAATCTTTAAATTTCTTTAATTTATGAACAGTTAGATTTATTCTATTCTACATTTCTTTTGCTTATCAAATTGTTTCGTTGTTAAAACCGTAGCTGCAACATTGCATACTTATATTTCACAAGAAACCACAGCATTGAAACCAACAAAAGTTAAAATATATTCAGTCAAATTTCAGTCTGGAATCTGAATTGTCCAGTAATTATGCCAGCTAGGATCATTTGTACCATTCTCATAATCAGTTGAGAAGTGTTCAGGGGCTGATTAAAGTGATTAAAATGCTGTATAAATTGCATTATTAACTTGTGTTCAACAGCCAGTATTTGCCAATGTGCAGAGTGAATATGTCTCTTCAATGGTAAAGTATGGCTGCTTCTGAAAAAAATGATATAGTGCACCCTGTGGCCGGATGAGGGGAAACCATGTTTTGCTCTTGAGGTCCAAAGCATAAATGGCACATTGAGCCATTATGCCATTTTTGGAATCTAGTCTGCATATTTAAAGAACCTGGTCAGCTTCTGGCTTAATAGCTTGGCTTCAACTTAAAATTCTCGTTGGCCAGTTTGAGGTGAGGAAGGAATGACTCCTACCCAGTTTCTGGCTGATTATAGCCAGCTGCACTATGCAAGGCATTGCCTCACTACCTCCTTCCTCTTTTTCCCGACTCTGCTGTCTTCTCCCTGGGTTGTCTTCCTTTTTATTGCTTTTACAGAAAATGGTACCTTTTGATAGATAGTGCTTTCTGAAATTTCTTTACGATGTTAGACAAGCAGTTAGCTCTCTAGCTCTACAGCAGTTGCCCTGTGGCTTGATGGCAGTTGCTCTGACTAATTTTCAAAACGTCCGCATTTTTTATACTTCCAATATCGTTCCCTATCATTGGTCTGATGTTGTCAATACAATAAATTGAAACTCAGTTGGGTTTTAGTTTCGTGCACATAATTTAAATTAATTGGTTAAATTTGAATTGTTGTCACAACAGCAAACAAAATTCAGGTATCCATTTAACAGCCAATTGTTACATGTATCAATTTTGGAACAACCCGTTCCTTAGCTGCTCTGTGTTCTGGCAGCTGGCTTTGTTTTAAATTTACTTTAAAATTCAGAAAACACTTAATTGAAAGAATGTATGTTCACTTTTTGTAACAATGTTCAAATAGAGAAGATAGGGGAAAAACACACAACTCCATAAAATTGGTGTGATGGTTAGATGATAGTGAGAATATAAAAGGCACAGTGACTAAAAGGTTAATCTGGAGAAAGAAATTAGAGTCTGAGAGGAAGTTAGCTTGGAATGTAAAAATAAATAGCAAGTTTCTATGGGTGTTTAAAAAGGAAAAGAATAAATAAAATGAGTGTTGATTCTCTAGAGAGTTGATAATTGTAGTTAAAAAGGAAATGGCAGATGAAATTAACAAATATTTGATTCAAAAATCATTCTAGTAGTAGTTATAAATCAGGAGCAGTTAGGTAAGTGGAATTTAGTAATTTTGCAATCACAAGGGAAACTAAGCAAACTGATGGAGCTCTGAGCTGCCACATCTTCAGGTCCAGATGGACTTCATTCTAAAAATTTTTCTAATGAGGTAATAAAAGCATTGGTATTAATTTTGTAAAATTTCCGAGATTCAGGAAAGGTTCCATCAGACTGGGATGTTGCAAATAAAACCCCTCTAATCAAGAAGGGCAGGAGGCAGTAAGCATGAAACTGTGGGATAGCTTGAACTCTGTCTTTGGAAGGTGTTAGATTCAATAATTAAATAGATTATAGCTGGGCACTTAGAAAAACTCAAAGTAATTGGGAAGAATCAGCATGGTTTTGTCAAGGGGAAATCATGTTGAACCAATTTTTTTTATTCCTTTGAAGGAGTAACGTGCATTCTGGATAAATTGGATAAAACCTCTGGGTACTTGGCTTTCAAAAGACATTTGTTAAGATGCCAATTCACAAGTTATGGCAGAAAGTAAGATCTCGTTGATTGGCGGGCAAAAAAACAGAGAATTTATATATATCAGTCTTTGTCTGAGTGGCAGGTTGATATGAGTGGAGTCCAACTAAGGACTCAGTTCTCACGATTACAAATGACCTTAAATGGGAGGAGTGAAGGCATTTTCGATAATTTACAGTAGCGCAAAGATAAGGAGAAAAGTATGCAGTGCCAGAAGCATAATGAGGGTGAAATGGATAAAGGTGCATCAACTGAGTGGGCAAAAATGTGGCAGTTGGAGTGTAATGTGGAAACATGGGAAAGAATGTTGGTAGAATTCTGGAAGGAATCTCATATTTGGAGATAGTTTTTAAGTAATTCAAACTTGAATTTTGAGTAAAGTTTTAGCACAATGCATTAATTTATACAATTAAAGATACTTTAATACCGGTAATCATACTGGGCTGTACCAGTTTTGGTGAAATTCAAGAGTGGGTTACATTCTGTTCTTATAGAAGTAGAAAGGTATTCAATATACTTTTCAGATTTATTTATGTATTTTTATCTTGCTTTTAACAATTCTGGTTTACTAATGACCCTTTTCTGATCTTCAAGGAAAAATTAATATATTATTTCATTAATTTAGCGTATCTCCTGACACGTCAACCTGACAATGTTTTTAGGTTCATGTTTAGGCATGTTAAGCTTCATTAGTTCAAGTAGGATAATACAGTAAATATTTTCTCTGTAGTTTAGCATGAACATGTGCAATATTACAGATAATTAAACAGTCCATGTCTATAGCATCCAGAATTAGGCTGGTAAATGGTAATAAGTCCTACTCCTACTTTTAGTCAATTGTCCACCACTTCGCGTGACTGGATAAATCAGAGTTTAATCTGATCTGTTAATTAAGTTTACCTTGTAGCCTTCTGCTGTTTCGCATCATTTAAACCTGCAATGTAGCTTCACCATGTGGGCATTTCATTGTAAGGTACATCTGCAGCTGTTCCTGGCGTGTTCTTCCACACTCTTCATTGTGTCAGCATTGATTATGTGTTTTGATGGTAATGGTAGCATGTTTGATGTATTAGGCCATGGAGTCCTAGATTCTAATAAATACAATTCTGTTGCTGCTGATAATTCACAGCATCTCACGGATGTGCAGTTTCAGGCTACTGGTTCTGTTCTGAATCTATCCAATTGAATATTAGAACAACACTTCTCATGATAATCCTGCCCATTACCATTTTAACCAGGACCTTGACAAAAGAACAATCACCCCCTAAATTGTACTAATGTTCTAAGTATTCCCTGCCTATTTGCATTCGATGGTGATTGGTAGAGTCGGTAGTTCAATAAGGACAGGAACAGCCATTCTGTAAAGGGCACACGAGGTAGTGTATCTTCTCGTGTAAAAGTTGAATATTTTCGTCTATTTTTAAAGATTAAATTTATGGGTTGACTATTACATGTATGCTACTTTTGAGGGGCTCAAATTCATGCTACAGTCAAAAATACCGTATCATTATCAGAGGCCAATTGATCTCTAAACAGATAAAGAAAGAAAACACAACAAATTACAGTAAGCTGAGCTACACACAAAGGGAGGCTGTCACCTAACTCTGACCTGATGCGTCTTAAACTTTTGCACCAAATTGGTGCGAATTGAGATATATGGAAAATTTGAGAATTTTTGGCCAAAAATAGGGGGTCAACTTTTACATGAGATGATCGACTTTTACTCGAGTATATATGGTATCTAACTTTTTTGATTGGAGTAGCAGGTTGTTTACATTTCAAGAATAATTAACCATTGCTGGAAAGGTACACATTCTCAACCGTCATTTGACTTACCTTAAAAGTCTGTTGTTTTTCTGGCCTTGTACATCCCTCAAGTTACCTAGAAGTTTCTACATGGTGTCTGCAGCTCAACAGCAAAGTGCAAGTGAGAGTCAACCTTAGGTTCTAGACTCAGTGGTCGAGGCCTTTATTAGATATAAAGCACATGTGAGGTACACACTTTGCCAGAAGTCTGCACGTTTTTGCACCCAGAGTTAAAACCAGCCCTAATTTATCTGAGGCATGAAGTTAAGTTGCTGAATGATACAAATTTCTTGCAGATAATGCTAACTCAACACAAAAATCTAATTCAGTGAAAATCATTAGATTAAAATGGCAGCACGAATCCTTGGCACCCCATAAAGCATAGAAATGGAATAGCCCAGCATTGAAGGAAGCAGACCAGTTTGATCTAGTGCACTAATTTTCTTGTTCCTTTCCTTTTCTGTCCCTCACTAGATGGATTGCTGGTGAATGTAGCAGCTGGAAACCTAGATACTCATTTCAGCAAGTTGGTTTCATGTGTGACTGATTTGGTTGCACACTTGTCTTGGAATCAAAAGCTTCTGGGTTAAGCCCCACTCCAGAGTGTGAGCACAAAAATCAAGGCTGTCAATCCAGCACAGTACTGACTGCTGCATAGCAGGAGATCCCATGTTCCAGATGAAAGGCTCCATCAGTCTGCTTCAATGAATATAAATGATCCCATAACACTATTTTCAAGATGAGCAAGTGTCCTGATTGACACTACCCTTCCAGCAATATCACAATAGCAGATTATCTGGTAATTAGAAGTGCTGTGTCTGGGAATATGTTGAGCACATATTTGCTGCCCCTTTCCAACATTACAACAGTCACACTATTTCAAAGAGTATTTCAGTGGCTTTAAAGCACTGTATAAATGCAAGTCATTCTTTCAAACTTTTTCCCTTCTTGACATGATAAGATATTTGGGTGAAACCCATAATCAACTAAGACCTATTGGAAGTTCACTCACTTTAAAGTCTGACTCATAAAGCATTTAAATTAGTTTATATTATGAGTTTATTATTAATATGAAATTCCCACTTGCGAAAGCAAACCAATGAATTCAGATTGAGGCTGAAAAAACTTTTACTCAATATGACATTTCTTTACAAAAACTAAAAAGTAGTAACTAAAATATATTGATTTTGAATCATTGCATCTTATTCAAGAGTGTGAAAATAATATGATTGTTAGCTGCATAAATTACTCTCGTGTGGGTACCAGATACTTTTGTTGAAGGGAGTGTTTCTAAGTCTTTCAATGGAACAAACTTTTAAACGATGTTAAATTATACTTTATTTTTGTAGCCTTATGTGGAAACAACACTTTTACTGAATACGAAAATAATTGTTTTGCAAAGTAGACATAATAGAAATGAATTAGATTGAAAATGATGTTGGTGCAACAACTTTGTCATCAAGTTTATGGTTAGTAAAATGGATTAAAGATGTAGTAAATGGTTGCTATTCTTAGATTTCATGTCTATGAAATAATTAACAAGGTAAAGCCAGATACATTGTGAACCAGCTGTCAGCTCTGTTGAGCAAGAATACTGCCCTTGGAGGCAGTCCTAGTATAAAAATTCTAACAGTTGTCTGAGGATAAAACATATGAACAAAAATAATTATTATCACAACATGTATTGGATGTCAGTGTGATACCCTATTCAAAGTTGAAAGGAGGCAAAAAGCTGGCCAATTAGCCTATTGTTGGAAAAATGTTGGAATCAATTATTAAGGAAGTAATAGCAGCACATTTGGAAAATCAATATCTAATAGATTAAATAGGTGGCCTTAAAATTTGCAAAGTATGTATAATGTGGGGCAATGTGAGGTTGCTCATTTTGGAAGGGAGAATAAGAGAACAGTAATATTTGAATAGAGAAAAACTGCAGAAAGCTGCAATACAAATGGATTTAAAGATACTTGTACATGAAATACAGAAAACTAGCACACAGATGTGGCAGGTAATCAGACAGGCAAATTGAATATTGGGCCTCATTTCAAGTGGGTTGGAATATAAAAATAGGGAAGTCTTACTGCAACTGTACATGGTGCTGATGAGATCACATCTGGAGAACTTTGAGCAGTTTTGGGTTCTTATTTTATGCAAGATATTTCACTGGAGACAGTTCAAATAAAGCTCACAGGGATGATCCCTGGTAAGGAGGAACTGTCTTACAAGCACAGGTTAAACAGGTTGGGACTCTTCTCATTCTAGTTTGGAAGAATGAGAGGTGATCGCATTGAAAGATAAAAGATTCTTATGGTGCCTGATGGGACAAATTCTTACAGAATGTTTCCACTTGTGGGAAAGTCAACGACCAGAAGGCATTGTCTCAGAATGAAGGGATGTCAGTTTAAGAGTGAGATAAGGAGGAATTTGTATCTTTGGAATTCTTTGCCACAGAGAGCTACGGGACAGAGTCCTTGTGTATAGAACATAGAACAGTACAGCACAGAACAGGCCCTTCAGCCCACGATGTTGTGCCGACCACTGATCCTCATGTATGCTCCCTCAAATTTCTGTGACCATATGTATGTCGAAGAGTCTCTTATGTCCCCAATGACCCAGCCTCCACAACTGCTGCTGGCAACGCACTCCATGCTCTCACAACTCTCTGTGTAAAGAACCCGCCTCTGACATCCCCTCTATACTTTCCTCCAACCAGCTTAAAACTATGACCCCTCGTGTTAGTCATTTCTGCCCTGGGAAATAGTCTCTGGCTATCAACTCTATCTATGTCTCTCATTACCTTGTGTACCTCAATTAGGTCCCCCTTCTCCTCCTTTTCTCCAATGAAAAAAGTCCGAGCTCAGTCAACCCCTCCTTATAAGATAAGCCCTCCAGTCCAGGCAGCATCCTGGTAAACCTCCTCTGAATCCGCTCCAAAGCATCCACATATTTCTTATAATAGGGCGACCAGAACTGGACGCAGTATTCCATGTGCGGTCTAACCAAAGTTTTCTAGAGCTGCAACAAGATCTCACGACTCTTAAACTCAGTACCCCTGTTAATGAAAGCCAAAACACCATATGCTTTCTTAACAACCCTGTCCACTTGGGTGGCCATTTTAAGGGATCTATGTACCTGCACCCCAAGATCCCTCTGTTCCTCCACACT
>NC_057730.1:42371454-42399015 GCF_004010195.1 Chiloscyllium plagiosum
TCGTGCCCCCTCCTGGCTCTTCTCAGACCATTTTTAAGCTCCTTCCTTGCCTGCCTGTAATCCTGTAGAGCTGAGCTTGACCCTAGCTACCTCCACCTTAGGTAAGCTACCTTTTTCCTTTTGACGAGAAGCTCCACCGCTCTCATCATCCAAGGTTCCTTTATCTTACCACTTCTTGCCTTCTCAGAGGGACATATTTATTCATCACTTGCAACAACTTTTCCTTTAACCGTCTCCACTTGTCTATAGTGCCTTTACCATGGAACAACTGCTCCCAACCATGCTTCCTAACTCATGTCTAATCGCATCATAGTTTCCTCTTCCCCAATTAAATATCCTCCCATTTTGCCTAATCCTCTCCTTCTCCATAGCTATGTAGAATGTGAGGCAGTTGTGGTCACTATCACCAAAATGCTCTCCCACCACAAGATCTGATACCTGCCCCGGCTCATTTCCGAGCACCAAGTCGAGAATGGCCTCTCCCCTCGTCGGCCTGTCAATGTACTGAGTTAGGAAACCCTCCTATTTAAGATGCAGTAGAAAAGTCCTGATGAGTGGGGGAATTAAGGTTTCCAAGTAAAGTAAAGGAAGTTGGACATGAGGAATGCTGGATCAACTATTGAATGGTGGAATAGCCTCCAAAGGCCAAACTGCTTTCTCCTGTTCCTATTTCATATGCTTCTTAAGGGTTGTATTAGTCAAACTGTAGTGTTATATTAGACAAAATGTACTGCAATTGTAAACTTCAGGTTAAAGTTCCAATTCATTTTAGTTCTAAGTTTTGTTGAGAAGAATGAATACCTAACATTGATTCAAACAGAACAAATGCAAAACGAACATGTTAAGTTGATTCAAAAGCACAGTGTTTAGCAAAGCTAAAAATCCTCTGTACTGAACTGCATTGTACAAACTTAATTCAGCATTAGATTTGAAATTTCTCAGTGATTGTAGAAAATACAGCAATTGACTCATTCTACACACGTCATGATCAATGTTACTCCAAAATGTGTGGTAAACTATTCATTCTAAACAAGTCATTGTCTCATTAAAATAACTTCAGGTCAAAGATTGTGAACCCAATTGCAAGTAACTTTGCTGACATTTCAATAGCTGTCTACTGTCTACCATGCACGAGTCAGAAACAGTCTTCTCTTGCCTGGTTGAGTACAGCTTCAATCCAACCAAATTCGCTTGATCTGCGCATCGTCCACCACATTAACCATTCACCCCCTCCATCACTGACATACAGGATATCAATGTGTATCATACATGAGGTACTGCTACTGTTGGGTTGAGGACAATAGGATCCTGGAGTGATCTTAGAATTTTGACACAAAGCTGAACATCATTCAATATAAGTGGCACAGAATAGGCAGAGTTTGAACGCTATGAAAGAAGACTATAACACTGCACATAATTTAGAGATACTTGGCAGAACGTAGATGTGAGCACACAAAGAAAATAGCTAACTATAATCAGAGCCTGGTATATATATATTTGATTAATGTACTTAGCAGTATTTAGCATTAATGTATTATAAATAGCATTACTTCAAAATATGAGGCAGTCCTTGGCTTTACTTTTCAGTCTGTAAACAGCCTAAACTCAGTGTGTGGTGTTTAACTGCACAATAAAAGAGCTGCAACTCATGAATAGATGTTGTGGGACAGCAGACCTTAAAACTGACCTGTTGATTGTGAGATCACTTAGCCCTTCTGTCATATACTGTTCCTAACTTATGGCATGTCGTCTATATTGTAGCTTCACCAGGTTGACATCTCATTTTTAAATATGCCGAGTGTTGCTCCTGGCATGCTCTCCTGTACCCTTTGCTGAACCAGTTCCTGGACTTAATCATAATGTTAGAGTAGTGGATATGCCGGGCCATAAGATCACAGAATTGTCACAGTATGGAAGGGGGCCATTCAGCCCATTGTGAGTGTAGTGACTTCTGACTTTTATTTTAAAGACACACTCCTGCTTTTTTCCCATAACTCTACACATTGTTTCCATTTAAATTACCATCCAGTGCCCTATTGAATATCTCCATAGAGTTAGCCTTCACAATATTCCTAAGCAATGCATTCCTACACTAACTGCTCACTGTAAAATTTTCAACAACCCTTCGCTCTGGAGGAACACTATTCAGGTGCCTGGGATCCTGTGTTCATTGAAATTCTCACAGACAGATCAACAAAGATGCTCAAACAGACAACAGATTTATCATGCTGAGTGCACCAGTCTCTCTGCAGGCATATTGTGTTCTTAGTCCTAGGTTGCACCTTCAAGGTGCTGAGCATAATGGCCATCACCATATTTAAGTGGTCTGTAAAACCACTTCATGGCAAGATGCTTCATATATGCTCTGCCTTTTACCTTTGTCTGGCAGTAAGCAATGTTTGGTAACTGGAGTTTCAGAGAAGCATTGCTACAGATACTGCTTACTTGAAGTTAGCTTTGAACATATATTTAAAAATCAGAATAGAGCAAAGCATGCTCTTTTGGATTCTACCTGAGATTATTTTAGCAGAAAAATGTATATACAATGAATATTAATATGTATGACAGAGTTACAACTGTTGTCCATTAATCACAATTCATACCTACTGACACAGTAATATTATGATAAGAATTGCATTACCTATTTTCAAAACCCAGTCTCAAGCTCAAACTCTCACTTTCTTCTACTAATAAAATGAGATGGCATACACCCAACCCTGAGCAACAAAAGAGCTTTTCTTTTGGATCTGTAAGCGGATTGGAGTCTTGACTTATTTCCTGTTGTGGTGGTGGAGAAACTTTAAAGCAGAAAAATAAACATGCAGCAAAAAGGAAGAAAAAGAACATTAAAGCCAGGCACAGCAATCGAAAGACAAATCATGTTAGAGATATACAGAAAAAGTGACAGCATCATTGGGAAATGAGAGACGGAAAATTTAGCTAAAATATGGGGCAGTATTTAACAGAGGCAATAGGGTTTTTACTGCTGTGTGGGCTGCCAGCGAAGAAACACCAAAATGTCCAGTGGTAGATATATCCTAAGTGGTGTAACGAGGGGTGATGACATAAATTCCATGTGTTAAGAATTGCTGACTAATCAGGGGTTGGTTGCTTTGTGTTCTTAATGCTAAGGATGGGTAGTGATTCCTATGCAGCAGTACAAAGGTCAGTATTATATCCCAGGACAACAGGTATGATTACAGGAAGAGGGGTTGGGATGGGGTTTGACAGAAAATGACAGGATGTGACACTCTGTGTGGGCGGCACGGTGGCACAGTGGTTAGCACTGCTGCTTCACAGCGCCAGAGACCCGGGTTCAGTTCC
The DNA here is from genome assembly GCF_004010195.1 of Chiloscyllium plagiosum. Taxonomy (NCBI): domain Eukaryota; kingdom Metazoa; phylum Chordata; class Chondrichthyes; order Orectolobiformes; family Hemiscylliidae; genus Chiloscyllium; species Chiloscyllium plagiosum. Next base: position 42,374,779 of record NC_057730.1, read on the forward strand.
CGCCTCAGGCGACTGACTGTGTGGAGTTTGCACGTTCTCCCCGTGTCTGTGTGGGTTTCCTCCGGGTGCTCCGGTTTCCTCCCACAGTCCAAAGATGTGCAGGTCAGGTGGATTGGCCATGCTAAATTGCCCCTAGTGTTAGGTACGGGGTACATGTAGGGGTATGGGTGGGTTGCGCTTCGGCGGGTCGGTGTGGACTTGTTGGGCCGAAGGCCTGTTTCCACACTGTAAGTAATCTAATCTAATCTAATCTAATCTCTGTGTGGCCTCCCTTTCTAAAGTTGCTTTCTTCACTCGGCCTAAATCTTCACCCTATCTGCACCCATCTCAGGAACCCGAAAGCAACTCAAAGTCAGTTACACACAAGAGATCAGCATACAGATACAGAGGATGTTTCCCCTCATTGGGTAATGATTTGAGGGTCAGTTTCAAAATATGGCGTGTTTTTATTTAACAAGGAGATGAGGAAGAATTTTTCTGATTTGTTTGGATTTCTGTTCCCCAGTGAGCAGTTGAGGCCACTTAATGTGGGTTGGAATGATAATATGGGTTGTTGGTTTTCAGAATTGTATTGTCCGATTTAATACCTGGGACTTTCATTGACTAAAATGGTTTAAAAGGGGCCCAAGCCACTGATTTGAAATGGTCACAGTCATTACGCAGGTTGATAAATTTCCATAAAATTTGGATTAGAGAGGCAATAGTTCTGTAAAACTGATGCTTCTATCTAAAGTCATTAAAACCAGGCAACTCCCAACCCCTCCCCCTATCGAATTTGCACCGCATAAGAATCTTCTCACATTGGAGGTGAAGTACCACTTGCAGATGGAATGTAAAACCATCTTGTATTTCAAGGAGAATTTTTTTTTGGACAAAAGCAGAAGAGACTCTCTCGCATTCTCTATCTCTCAATGATGATGAAAATCCAATAACTAAACTGACTGGGATGAAATCAAGAACTTGAGGCCACTATCAGAGATTATATGTTTCAAAACCATGTATTAGCACATTTTTAAACATGCACAGATAAGAAAATAAAGTTCATCAAATAAACTAAGTGCATTGTCAACTCCTTTATATAGAAGATCCTGCTTTTTCATAAAAACACATTTACTCCTTTTAAATTCATTAAAAGGACAATCATTACATTCAAGTATAGCAAGCATCATAATTCCACATCAAAGATCTTTGGAACAAAATAGGCATTTCTCCCTTTTTCTATAAAAGGGAAATGTTGAACTTCTAATGGCAAGGTCTGTTGATCAACAGTAATGGTTAATGAGTCGGGTTTAAACTGTTTAAGAAGGGGGGTAAAGACAAGACAGGGAACTATAGACCGGTGAGCCTGACCTCAGTGGTGGGCAAGTTGTTGGAGGGAATCCTGAGCAACAGGATATACATGTATTTGGAAAGGCAAGGACTGATTAGGGATAGTCAACATGGCTTTGGGCATAGGAAATCATGTCTCTCAAACTTGATTGAGTTTTTTGAAGAAGTAACAAAGAAGATTGATGAGGGCAGAGCAGTAGATGTGATCTATATGGACTTCAGTAAGGCGTTCGACAAGGTTCCCCATGAGAGACTGATTAGCAAGGTTAGATCTCACGGAATACAGAGAGAACTAGCCATTTGGATACAGAACTGGCTCAAAGGTAGAAGACAGAGGGTGGTGGTGGAGGGTGGTTTTTCAGACTGGAAGCCTGTGACCAGTGGAGTGCCACAAGGATCGGTGCTGGGCCCTCTACTTTTTATCATTTATATAAATGATTTGGATGCGAGCATAAGAGGCACAGTTACTACATTTGCAGATGACACTAAAATTGGAGGTGTAGTGGACAGCGAAGAGGGTTACCTCAGATTACAACAGGATCTGGACCAGATGGGCCAATGGGCTGAGAAGTGGCAGATGGACTTTAATTCAGATAAATGCGAGGTGCGGCATTTTGGGAAAGCAAATCTTAGCAGAACTTATACACTTAATTGCGGCTGTACAAGACATTGGTTAGACCACTGTTGGAATATTGCGTGTAATTCTGGTCTCCTTCCTATCGGAAAGATGTTGTGAAACTTGAAAGGGTTCAGAAAAGATTTACAAGAATGTTGCCAGAGTTTGAGGATTTGAGGTATAGGGAGAGGCTGAACAGGCTGGGGCTGTTTTCGCTGGAGTGTCGGAGGCTGAGGGGTGACCTTATAGAGGTTTACAAAATTATGAGGGGCATGGATAAGATAAATAGACAAAGTCTTTTCTCTGGGGTCGGGGAGTCCAGAACTAGAGGGCATAGGTTTAGGGTGAGAGGGAAAATATATAAAAGAGACCTAAGGGGAAACATTTCATGTAGAAGTGGTACGCTGCCAGAGGATGTAGTGGAGGGATATGGGCCGGGTGCTGGCAGGTGGGACTAGATTGGTTTGGAATATCTGGTCGGCGTGGACAGGTTGGACGGAAAGGTCTGTTTCCCTGCTGTACATCTCTATGACTCTGTGACTAAACTATTTAAATATTTTCATGGAGTTAGCAGCTGTAAGACAATAAAATATCATCATCGAGGTCTGGGTCTGTTTGTAGTTCTTCGAATGCAATGTGCTAATGCACTTTTCATTCCAGGTTTTCCAGAGGAGTGTGGGGAGGTGGAAATGGTGGACTGGATTGGAAATTGGTCCAACAGTATTCGCCACACTCTATCAATGTCCATGTCCCATCCATGCCAATCTATGCCTTCTAATGCTGTTTGCTGTCCCCATGGCCGCCCCGTAAACTTTCCATGTTAATCTTTGCCCTTTTACTCATCCCCCTCACAAAAAAAGGCTCTTTCTCCCAGTGAAAATCTGGGTCGGAGTATCATTTTGATTCTTGTAACTTTTGGTCTCAGTTGTCTATTTATCCATTTATATTTCTTTTGTTCAGTTATTTTCTTATCAGTATACAGCTATGAAAGTAAACAAATTAATTATTTCAAGTGCATGCATCAATTAATATAATTAACCTAAATTCCATCGGGATATTTATCAAAATGTTATTTCAATCTCCTCAAAGAAGAATTCCACTTTCCCAGTTACATGGAGCTTGGTGTTTTCACTTCCAATTAAAATCATTTGCATATGTAAATTATCTATAATTAATATTCTTCATAACAGCACCCATGAACCCTGCAAGTCTCAGTTTTAGTTATCGGATAAAATATTGTTTCAATTAACATCATTCATAAACTTAGCTCAAGGTTTTTGGGCTGTTAATTAAAATTGGAAGATGCTAATGAAGATAGAGCAACTCCGTTGTATGGAAGTGAAAAAAATTTATGTAAGGTTTAAAAAGGCAGCATTTATTGGAAAATTACAGCCTTTGTGATCTCAGTTCTCTGCCAATTATGTCCATTAGTGTTAAACCTTGCAAAAGTGAACAGGGAACTTCGGATTTGTAACTTGTTTAAATAGGTCAAAGTATGCAGAGACAGGGATAGAGTGCAGATTGGATAATTATCTAGTTGCTCAACAGAAAACCGATTGTGCAGGGAAAGTGTAACAATTCAAAATGATGGTGGTGGAAAGTAAGGCTACCCTAATGAATGATGCCAGGATCACCATGGTTCACAGTTTGTATTAAAAATGATTTGGAGGTGCTGGTGTTGGACTGGGGTGGTCAAAGTTAAAAATCACGTAACACCAGGTTATAGTCCAACAGGTTTATTTGGAATCACTAGCTTTCAAAATGCTGTTTCTTCAGGTGGTTGTCAATCACCTGATGAAGAAGCAGCACTTCAAAAACTAGTGATTTCAAATAAACCTGTTTGGACTATAAACTGCTGTTGTGTGATTTTTAACTGTATTAAAAATGTAAATTTTGGAATCAAAAGCGAAAGGTAAGAATGACAGGACCTGTCAGGTTTGGATATGTTTTGCATAACTAGCACACCTCGGTGTCAGGCAGGACTTTGTCTCCTTCTGTCAATATCTCAGACAATTGGAAACTGCCAGATGGGAAGGTGCCAGTTAAAGAAAACAGTATGCTTTACCTGAAGCCAGACCAAACAAAGGACCTGAGATTCTGACCCAGTGGTACTATTGAGAGAAAGCCTCTGCTGAAGCAGCAGGGAAAATGTGAGGGCACCTCCATTTTGATAGTAAGCATGAAATAAATTTTTAAATTGTTTAAATGGGCAAGGAATGGCCTCGTGGTATTATCACTGGACTGTTAATCCAGAGACTCAGATAATGTGCTGGGCATCGGGTTTAAATCTTGCCACTGTAGATGATAGAACTTGATTTCAATTTCTTAAACATTCTGCATTAAGAGTCTAATGAAGACCATGGATCCAATGTCGAATGTCAAGAAAAGCCCATCTTAGTCACTAATGTCCTTTTGGGAAGGAAACTGCCATCCTTACCTGGTCTGTCCGACATGTGATTTCAGACTTATAGCAATGTGATTGACTCTTAACTGCCCTCTGGGCAGTTAGGGATGAACAGTAGCTGCTGGCCTGGCAGGAGATGCCCATATCCCATGAATAAATTAAAAAAGCTCAGATGGAGAAGAGAGGGAAAACCCTTTGGCAGCAGTTTCGGCCGTGGGAGCTTTACTGCTTGGAAGTCCCCTCCCGACACCATGGAGCCTCTGAGTCTGCTGGTCCCAAGAGAAACCAGTGAAAGAGAGTCTCCATTTAATTGGTGTCTTCCCCAGCTAAATGGAGACTGTTGTATTGTGGTAATGCCAGTGGACCAGTAATCCAGGGACACTAATTCAAATCCTACTACAGCAACTATATTAAGTTATAGCTATATTAATTAAATATAAAATTAGTTTTTGTATTGGTGACAATAAGAACTGTTATCCATTGTTGTAAAAACCAATCTAATTCACGGACACCATTTTGAGGGAAGTTAATCTACCATCCTTTTCCAATGCTATTTTTGTGTACCTCCTTATGGGGGGTAATTCATCTCCTGCCATTTCCACTCCTGAGAAATGATTCTGAGGTGGGACTGTAGTGGGGAGCCATTCCTTCAGGATTCTCTAGGATGTTTCCATACATCCCAATAGCCCAGTAATTGACTTTAAATACTCTCAAGCTTTTAGTGGTATTTACCTCAACTGAAGAGGGGCCTGGTTGTATAAGTGGCCCAAAACAGTCCTTCCAGGTGAGACAGAGATTCACCTGCCTCCCTGCCAACCTAGTTTACTGCATCAGGTGCTCCCAGTGTGGTCTTCTCTATATTGGGGAGACCAAACGTAAACTTAAGGAACGTTTCACCGAGCATCACAGCTGGGCCCACAGGGGCCGACCGGACCTCCCAATCACCGGCCATTTTAATTCCCCTTCCCACTCCCTTTCCGACATGATCATCCTTGGCCTCCTGCATTCCCACAATGAACTAAACCGCAAATTTGTGGAACAACACCTCATCTTTCGCCTGGGCAGCGTACAGCCCAGAGGACTCAAAATTGAGTTCTCCAATTTCAAATAACCTCCCTTCCCATCCCCCAAATCCCTTCCCAGCTCTCTCCCTCCCTTCCACTCCTTCCAGCCAACTACCGATTCATTCTCCCATTGACCAACCAGGTCGTACTCTGTACCTGTCTTCACCTATCGCCACTTCACCACCCTGCCCCTGCCACCCCCTTTATCTGCAACTCCCCTTAGACCCACCCCTAGTTCTGAAGAAGGGTTACACCCGATATGTCAACTTCTCCACCTCCTGATGCTATCTGGCTTGCTGTGTTCTTCCAGCATCCTGCTCGTCTACCTTGGATTCCAGCATCTGCAGTTTTTTTTTGTCTGTAACTGTGATTGTATGGGTATCTAAGTCATTGAAGGCAGGAGAGATGGAGAGTGCTGTTGATATATATTCTTTATTAATAGGGTCATAAGAGTACAAGAACAGGGAGGTTATGCTGATCTTGCTTGTACATGACCTCTCGTTAGACCTCAGCTTGAGTATTGTGCACATTTCTTCAGGAAAAATATGAACGAATGAGAGAGAGTACAGAGAACAGGTTTGCATTAATATTTTCAGGGATTAGAACCTTCAGTTGATTGAAGGCTGTGAAGGGATTACTTTCAAAATCATGAAAAGTCTGGACAGTGTAGATAGGGAGAAGTTGTTCACTCTATAAAGGATTGAGAACAAGAATACACAGATTTAACCGATGAGAAAAAGCGTTTTCCCACATCAAGTACTTCGGACCTGGAATGCACTGCCTGCAAGTGTGGTTGGAAGCACTTTCAATTGAGGCATTCAAGAGGGCATTAGATAATTATTTGAATGGAAATGTGCAGGGTTATGATGAAAAGCCAAAAGAATGGCACAAAATCATCATAATTGTTGGCAAACTGATGGAGATAGGTTGAATTGCTTCCCTCTGCATGAACTGCAACAATTCTGTGAAAAAATTGCTCAAAAGTATTGATTGACAGACTACTCCGTGTTGAAGCACTAAATTTGATATGATCAAAAGCTACTAATAAGTAGAACTCTGAAACAAATCAGTTTTAGCCTTTGCAATTTTGGAATGCTGAAAATGATTATGCACTAGATTGTGAACTACTTATTTTGGGGAATTTCCTGGCATAGTATAGATATTTTAAGCATTCCATCTTGTTTCCTGATATGCGTTGGTATATGGTTGTGGAATTTGATTGTTAAATTTTCACTTCCATCTCAGTTTATCTTTGTATCCTCCTCCTCCTTCCAACCCCACTTTACAGAGTCAACTTTCCTTGATTCACCTTTGACTACTGTTACCAGCTGCTGTCTGATGGTCTTCCTACTCCATGGATCAAATTCTGTTCAGTAGTAGTTCAGCAACTGCTAATCTTAGATTTGCCAAAGCACAGAGTACATCAATGTAGGAAGAACCAGATTAATTTAAAGCCAAGAGTTATACTTTTGAGCATGTTGGGTAATGAAACAGAATGATTTGTCTGTAAATGTGGTGTGCTTTTCATTAATTTTCATGAAAATAATCAAGCTTCAATTTTGCAGCAGCTCTGTTCGTTGTAAAATTCTGTTTTTTTTAATAGTTGTTTTAATCAAACTTGAAATCACAGGAATAAAGACCCAGGCTCTGTTGTAGAAATAATGGAAAACTGTCAACATTAGCCATCACTGCTTTTCCGAAGCAAAGACAGAAGTCGCTGAAAAGCTCAGCAGGTCTGGCAGCATCTGTGAAGAGAAATCAAAATTAATGTTTCGGGTCTGGTGGCCCTTCCTCAGCTTCTTCATTTTTGTGTTCTGAGGGAGGGTCAGTTTTGTTGAATAGCATTTATTACCACACCTAGTTGCCCTTGAGAAGGTATTGGTGAGTGGCTTGGAGGGGTGCTTGCACGCGGTGACGACAAACCACTCACCATCCTGACTTGGGACAATATTGCTGTTCCATCGTTGTTGCTGGATCAAAATCCGAGAACTTCCCCATACCCTCATCTCCCCCACAGCATCTTGTATATACACCAAATGGACTGCATGGGTTCAAGAATTTATCTCTCCACTCTGCAGGCATCCTGCCTCTATTCCTAATAAAGGGCTTTTGCCCGAAACATCAATTTTCCTACTCCTCTGATGCTGCCTGACCTGCTGTGGTTTTCCAACACCACTCTAATCAAGAAGATATCTCACAACCACCTTCTCAAGGGCAACTAGGTATGGTAATAAATGCTATCCAACAAAGCTGACCCTCCCTCAGAACTCACAAAAATTATATTTCTATGTACTTGCCCTTATCCTCCTGGATAATAGTAGGTGCAGGTGCGAAAATTGGTGTTTAAGAAGCGTTGAGGGGTGTGTAGGTTCAGTTGATTTTAGATTAAGATAATGCTCGGCACAACATCGTGGGCCGAAGGGCCGTACTGTGCTATACTGTTCTATGTTTCGGCTGAAGATTTTTGCAAATGCTTCAACCTTATCTTTTGCACTGATGTTCTGGGCATCCCAGTCACTGAAGGTCTGTAGTTTTGTGGCGCCTCCTCCTCAGTGTGTTGTTTCATTGTCTCCCACTATTGGATGTGGCTGAACTGCAGAGCTTAGATCTGATCTATTTGTTGTAGAATGACTTAGCCACATCTATCACTTGCTGCTTATACCTATTTAGTGCATAAATAGTCTTGTGTTGTAACTTCAGAAGTAACATAGTGGTCATGAAGAGCTTTGGAAGTTCTAAAAACATGATGTGCACTATATAAATTGAGATTTTTACATGATAATTACTTTGCTGTGATGCTAAAAATAGATGTATTTTGAAGATAGAGATCCGACACAAACAAGTGATAATTTAAAGTTAAATTGACATTGCTAACTATAAGATTTTTTTGGAAAACTATGTTACATGTAGAATTCATAATCAGCATGTACTGAGATTTAGTGATGGCAAGCTTAGTGGCAGCCTCCCAATTACAGCCTATACTTAAATCAGCTTTGATTGTAACATGAATTATGGAATGGAATCTCAGAATCTCTATTTTGTGGAAGCAAGTCATTGGGCCAATCAAGTCCACACCGGCCCTCCAAAGAGGATCCCATCCAGACCCACCCCCTAGCCTATCCCTGTCACCCTTCATTTCCCATGGTTTGTCCACCTAGCCTCCACAACCCCGAACACTGTGGGCAATTTAACATGGCCAGTCCATCTAACCTGCACATCTTTTGACTGTGGGAGGAAACCAGAGCACCCGGAGGAAACCCATGTGCACACTCCACACAGAAGTTGCCTGAGGGTGGAATCAAACCTGAGTCCCTGATGTTGAGAGGCAGCAGTGCTAACCACTGAGCCACCATGCTGCCCAAATGTGGTTGGAAGAAAACATCAATGGAAAGCAGAAGATGGAGCAATCTGATTAAATACTTGACAATAAATATTCAAAACAATGTTAAAATGTATTCAAACTAAGATTGAAGAAAATGATTGATAGCTAAGAGACTTTTATTTTAATTGAAAACCAGACAGAATCAATTAATGATGGGTCAATTAATTTTAAAAATCCAGCTTTTTTTCAGCACAAAATCAAGTTAGTGATCAGCTGGGGACAAGGTCGAGAACAGTAGAATGGTTTTGAATAGAAACATGATATGATCTATTTTGTCTATTCATGATAAATTGCAGTGTGGATTGTATTCGGACCATATTGGAAAACTCACATGAAATGACTTGTGTTCACTAACACGTTTATTTGGCATTGCATCTTAAATTGCTACCTTCTAAAGTTGTACAAATTTTCCCAATCTTGCCTAATACACATTCTAGACAATAGTGTGGCAACAGCAAAATTACTTCTGGATCTAGAATAGAAAGATTGGCACCATTATAAACAACGAAATGGCATATATTAAATTGTCTGTAATTAATCATCAGCACCTGATCGGAAGTAAATTTGGCAGAATTTTATTGCAGTACGTTAACCAAAGTCATGGTTCAAAAGGTGGGAAAAAAAATCATTAATCAAATGTTTGAAACATCAAACCTATAATACATCAAGTTTTTGAAATATCAAAAAACTTTTAATCCATTGAAATGTTGATATTGCTTGGAACATATGCCAAAAACTTTCTGCATACAGCCACAGTGCTGATTAATACATCCAGCAGTACATTTTGTAATTTTGATTTACAATGTTAGTGTAACAAACTATATTTATTTACTTAAATAAATATAAAAAGGTATGATGATATAACAGCATATAGTAAAATTGGAGCAATAGAAAGCTACAGAAATATTTAAAAAGTACTTCATGTACTATTCAAATAAAAATCAAATGGGTCTAAACATTTAAGTATATAAAGCATGAAAATAAATACAGCAAAAAAAGTAATGATCTTCATTTGCTTTATGCTGATGATCCCTCCTTGCTAAATTGTTTGTTGCCAATAACATGAATATCAACAGTTTTAACTTTAGAGAATATCTAATCATTTTACTTCACTTTTAACAATGGGTGTCTAGTTCATGATACAATCATCACGTTCCTTTATCTGTCTTTCAGTGTTTATTGCGGTAATGGCAGAAAATATTTTGGGCCTTGAAGCTTAGCTTGGCTTTATCATTATTTATGTCAATTGCTGGTATTTGCTGCTCTCAGTCTCAATTGCTAATATAACTGCAGGAGAAGTCTTTTTGATGGTTACATTCAACTAAATGACTTCCAAATTCTCTACATGGCAGGCAACTGATCAACATGGCTCATTGTCTGCCATTTTGATCATGTGATATAAGTGGACATCATTTTTTTTTCATAAAAGCAGAGATGCATGGCTGAAAAATTTAACCCTATTTGGTGGAAACCAGGTAAGGGAGCTGGAAGTTTTTGTTGCAAACGTTTCGTCCCCTGGCTAGGCGACATCATCAGTGCTTGGGAGCTTCCTGCGAAGCGCTTCTTTGATGTTTCCTCCGGTGTTTATAGTGGTCTGTCCCTGCCACTTCCGGTTGTCAGTTTCAGCTGTCCACTGTAGTGGTTGGCATATTGGGTCCAGGTCGATGTGTTTGTTGATGGAGTTTGTGGATGAATGCCATGCCTCTAGGAATTCCCTGGCTGTTCTCTGTCTGGCTTGCCCTATGATAGTAGTGTTGTCCCAGTCGAATTCATGTTGCTTGTTGTCTGCACACACGCAGACACAAGCAACATGAATTCGACTGGGACAACTATAAACACCGGAGGAAACATCAAAGAAGCACTTCGCAGGAGGCTCCCAAGTACTGATGATGTCGCCTAGCCAGGGGACGAAACGTTTGTAACAAAAACTTCCAGCTCGGCGAACAGAACCACAACAACGAGCACCCGAGCTACAAATCTTCGCACAAACTTTGAACCAGGTAAGGGAGTTGTTAAAATGGAGCATTGGTTGTACCCACTTCTATTTGTTTTGAAATTGTATGAGGCATGAACAGTCACCCAAAGCTGTCAGGGTCCTCTTTAATTTTTCATCAGAAGCTAATCAACTATTTTAACATTAGCAGGAAAGCACGTCCATATTTCTAGGACCAGGATCTGTCACAGAAGAGGATTGGCAAAGAGGACTAACTTTTGGGTATTATGGAGGCAAGGAATGAAATTCTCCTCAAAGCCACTTGTGTTAGAAACTATTCCTGGGAATCCTTTGTGGTGTGCTCTGAGAAGCATGATTTGACAGTCAGTGAGCCGTCCAATGGCTTTTTTTGTCCGGAAGTGTTGCCATAATGAAGTCCTATCTTTAATAACTTGCATAACTTACCAATCCCAGACTAATGTGATACCTGCTTGCTCTGCTATAGAAAATTTGATTTGAAAAACAAATGCTAATGCATTGATCAGAACCTCGAATTTCAGCTGTTAAACTTGCTCTTTGAGTGACTTGAGCTTTTTGAAACCTATTTAAGTTCATGTAGGTGCCAATGTAAACCACTAATCTTAAAAGAGCAGGCCAAGTTAGTCCAGGAACATGACGTATCTGCTAGAACCTGGACTGAATGTCACCACAGGACGTTGACTATCTTAATATTTTCAGTGGGTTAAAGTTCAGTTTATAAAGCCTGCACTGTATTTTAAGTAGGTTAATCTCAACAAATAAAGGAATTATGTAGTTTAATGCATTTCAAACAAATTCAGAATTATTTTAAAATGTTTTCAGAGATGAAGTAAGCGCATAGCTTTTTATTCTAAATTACATAAAAATATAAAATTTGTATCTTTTAACATGTCAAGGTTTTGACAGATAAAGAACTAAAGGAGAACATGTTCTGAGTCAGTCATCACAGCAAAGTTCCTTGCAAAAGATTGCTATAAATCCCAGAGTGAAAAAAATAATGCTTAATTGTTCATAACATTTCTCTTCAGATATTGTAATGCTTCACTGTGACTTTGAAGTTAATAATGAGAAGTTCATTGATTTTTCTTGACTGTCTGAGATATTCAGTATTTCTTTGATCAAATCAGCAGATGCGTTAATAAAGTATTATTTGATCATCACTGCCAGATGAAAGATACACTGTATATACTTGTGTAAAAGTCAAATTTATTAGACTATTTTTCAAGGTTCAATTCATAGGGTCGACAATTACGTGGGCACTAGTTTTGAGGGGGTGAAATTCATGCTACAGTTTGAAGTGCCGTATTATTAGCAGAAGTCGATTTGATCACTCAACTAATCCCAGTTAAAGAAGAAAAACACAATGGATTATGGCAAAGGTAATTACTACATAAAAGTAAAAGAAACAAAATGAATTACCTGGTCCGAAAATTTAAAATGTCAAAGAAATCCTGCAAAATCACACTGTTCAATATCATCATGGCCTGATATAATGGCATACTTAAAATGAAATATTTATTAAATTCTGAATGTATAAGCATCTTGAACTTTCCCGCCAAATTCTTCCATTTCCCTCCCATTTACTTTTGTATGTAATGAACCTCAGCAACATTAACAAATTTGTCAAAGATCTTAAAGATATGTGTAGCTAAAATAGCTCACTTTTATTCAAACATAATGGCACAATTAAAATGATTAACTTTTTAACGATATCAACTTGGTAGATAGGATAGTGAAGAAGGAGTTTGGTATGCTTTCCTTTATTGGTCAGAGTATTGAGTACAGGAGTTGGGAGGTCATGTTGCAGCTGTACAGGACATTGGTTAGGCCACTGTTGGAATATTGCGTGTAATTCTGGTCTCCTTCCTATCGGAAAATACAAGACTTTTTGGCCAAACATAAGGGGTCGACTTTTACATGAGTATATACGGTAACAAGTATTCTAACAGTTCAAACATAGGGCAGGTGACTGAGATGTCAGAGAGGGAGCACTTTGGGGCCAGTGACCATAATTCTATTTTTTTTAAAATAATGATGAAAAAGGATAGACTGGCTCTGAAAGTTAACGTTCTAAATTGGAGGAAGGCCAACTTTGATGGTATTAGGCAAGAGCTTTCAAAAGTTGATTGAAGGAGTGAATGTTCGCAGGTAAAGGGACAGATAGGAAACCTTCAAAAAGAGATAATGAGAGTCCAGAGACAGTATGTTCCTATTATAGTGAGGGGCAAGGCATGTTAGTGTAGGGAATGATGGGTGACTAGAGAAATTGAGGTTTTGGTCAAAAATAAGAAGGAAGTATGCATCAGTAATAGACAGCAAAAATCGAGTGACTCCCTAGAATAAAGGCAGTAGGAGTACACTTAAGAGGGAAATCAGGAGGGCAAAAAGAGGACATGAGATAGCTTTAGCAAATAGGGTTAAGGAGAATCCAAAGTGATTCTACAAATACAACAAAAGGGTAACCCGGGAGAGAATAGGGCCCTTTAAAGATCAGCAAGTCTGCCTATATGTGGAACTGCAGGAGTTGGGTGAGATACTAAATGAGTATTTCTCAACAGTGTTTACTGTGGAGAAGGATATGGAAGTTAGAGAACATGGGGAAATAAGTACCGACATCTTGAAAAATGTCCATATTACAGAGGTGGAGATGCTGGATGTCGTAAAACGCATGAAGGTGGATAAATCCCCGGGGCCTGATCAGATGTACCCTAGAACTCTGTGGGAATGATTGCTGGGCCCCTTGCTGAGATAGCTACATCATCGACAGCCACAGGTGAGGTGCCGGAAGACTGGAGGTTGGCTAACGTGGTGCCACTATTTAAGAAAGGTGGTAAGGACAAACCAGGGAACTACAGACCAGTGAGACTGATGTCGATGGTGGACAAGTTGTTGGAGGAAATCCTGACGGACAGAATTTACGTGTATTTGGAAAGGCAAAGACTGATTAGAGATAATCAACATGGCTTTGTGCTTTGGAAATTGTGTCTCACAAACTTGGCTGAGTTTTTTGAAGACGTAACAAAGAGGATTGATGAGGGCAGAACGGACTTCACTGAGGCGTTCGATAAGGTTCCTCATGGTAGACTGGTTAGCAAGGTTACAACATACGGAATACAGGGAGAACTAGCCATTTGGGTACAGTACTGGCTCAAAGGTAGAAGATAGAGGGTGGGGGTGGAGAGTTGCTTTTCAGATTAGAGGCCTGTGACCAGTGGTGTCCCACAAGGATTGGTGCTGTGTCCACAGCTTTTCATTATTTATACCAATAATTTGGATGTGAATATAGGAGGTATAGTTAGTAAGTTTGTAGATGATACCAAAATTGGAGGTGTAGTGGACAGCGAAGAAGGTTACATCAGAGTTCATCAGGATCTTGATCAGATGGGCCAATGGGCAGAGAGGTAGCAGATGGAGTTTAATTTACATAAATGTGAGGTGCTGCATTTTGGAAAGGTAGATCAGGGCAGGACTTACCCACATAATGATAAGGTCCTGGAGAGTGTTGCTGAACAAAGAGACCTTGGAATGCAGGTTCATAGTTACTTGAAAGTGGAGCCGCAGGTAAACAGAGTAGTGAAGGAGGCGTTTGGTATGCTTTCCTTTATTGGTCAGTGCATTGCGTATTGTATAGGAGTTGGGAGGTTATGTTGTGGCTGTCCAGGACATTGATTAGGCCACTATTGGAACACTGCATGCAATTCTGGTCTCCCTGCTATGGGAAGGATGTTGTGAAACTTGAAAGGTTCAAACAAGATTTACAAGGATATGCCAGGGTTGGAGGGTTTGAGCTATAGGAAATAGCTGAATAGACTGAGGCTATTTTCCCTAGAACATTGGAGGCTGAGAGGTGACATTATTGAGATTTATAAAAGGGGAAATAGACAAAGGTCTATTTCTCTGAGGTGGAAATTTTGAAAGGGATCTAAAAGGCAACTTTTTCACAGAGGGTGGTGCATGCATGAAATGAGCTGCCAGAGGAAGTGGTAGAGGCTGGTACATTACAACATTTAAAAGGCATCTGGATGGGTATATGAAAGGAAGAGTTTAGAAGGATATGGGCCAAATGCTGGCAAATGGGACTATATTTATTTCGGATATCTGGTTGGCATGAAAAGCTGGACCAAAGGTTGTGTATCTGTGCTGTATATCTTTATGAACCTATGACTCTATAGTAAGTACTAACTATCAAATAAAAATCAGATGAATTTAAACATTTCAGGACATAAAGTATGGAATTAAAATAAAGCAAAAAAAGTCACTGATTTTCATTTGCTTTATGCTAACAATCTCTCCTTAATTGTTTGTTGCCAGTAACAGACTGAAGTTTGTTTGCACTTGAATATCAACAGCCTAACTTCAGAGAAAATCTAAACATTTTGTGCCTTCTGGACTGAATTTTACTTCCACTAGCAGGTCTGAAGACAGGATGCTTGAAAATCCACTGGATGATCTTCCTCCTGCATGTTCTTAATCTGTCTGAGGTTTTATAGGAGGAGCACAAATCGTTGGGTGACTTTCCTGCTCTTGGATTTATTCAGGCCCTCTGACAGGAGAAGGCCAATTCTATTTGCATAAAAACAGCAGTTTAAACTGTACAGGCTGGTATCAGGTGGGCTATGAAGAACCTCTTTTGCTGGACCACTGTCAATAGGAGCCACCCTCCACCCTAAACTGAAAGGTCGCCATTTGCCCTGCCTGCACTTTTATCTCTCAAATCCATCCCCCTCCCCGATAGCCTGCTAACCTAACTGTGGAAAAACCCTGAAGTCTGAACTCCTCCTTGTCGGGACTACTTACATCTTACATCTAGTAGTAGGACAACAGAGCTGGCAGCTCTCTAAAGTGGGACTTACTCCAAAAGTAGAGACTGAAGTCTTGTCTTGAAGCACATAACATTGCTCCCAGCATTAACGTGCTAAGGAGCAGCCATTAGATTAGCAGGCAGACTTCACACTGACGTTTTAGCATTGTTTGGGAGGGAGAGACCACTGTGCTCTGCAAGTACTAGCCTGTTGAAATATGCATTCTATATCACAATCTTCCAAGACCATTCTCACAAATTTCCAAATCCGATTATTTTAAAACTCAGAATTGATTCAATTTATGTAGTCACAAACTGTTTTGTCCTTTTGGACTCAGCAAATAAAGTACACACCTCTAATATGTTTGTATTTGTCTATGAAACTGGAAGAGCAATTTGCATAATATTTGTCTCAGTAGAAAAAAAACTTGCCACTGCTCTTATGCAAACATGGCAACCTAGAAAGATTGTAAAAACTGACAAATAGCTTTAGAAAGCTGATGCAGCTCCAGAAAATGCTGACAGTTCAAAATTAAAACCTTGCACAGTGGTCTGTCACCAGGGTGACTGAATTTTGTTTTTACGTGGAATTTCAAGATTTTTAACCTTTAATGAATCATGTTTTCCAATTTAATTTATCTTTCCATTAAACCAAACTCCAAAGGCCTTATGACATACAAATAAATAGTTAGTTAGTGTGCAGTGCGACTTGAGCTTCCTCCGACTTAAGCTTCAGGTATTCCCAACTTTCAATCATTTGCAGGAAAATAATCCTCAAATACTTAGAAGTACATATTTTGCCATTAAAGACTTGGACACTGAAGGTGTGAAGTATATTTTCCTGAATGCTGATGTCTCTCTTTCTCTCCACTTTGCTCTGTCTACCTGATTATGGACTGACTGGAACTGGAACCATGCAATGGCAGTCACATTCTGTTGGAAACAAGATGTTATTGTCAACTCTGTCAAAGACTATGGTTAGGATGAGGAAGAATAGCTTACTGATGTTGCACACTTTTAGAATGTAATTTGTATGTAATTTGTGACCTTGATAAATGTTATTTGCAGACCATTTCATTTTGGAAATGTTAGGCTGAGATGTGGGTGCTGACAATATATTCAAAACGTTTGGAGAGGAAAGAGTCACTGAAGATGGGTAGCAGTTTGCAAGGTCAGCAAAGTCAAATGAGATTTGTGGGGATGGTGACAGTAGTAGATTTCAAGGAGAGGTGACCTGAGAGGAACACATGAACCAGTACAGAGAACATGAAGGCCAGGAAAAGAATTTGGGTGGTCAGCAGTTTTGTGGCAGTAGAGTCATGGGAGCAGAGTGACCTTGCAGACAATATGAGGGGAGATCAGAAAGAAACTGGAGGAAAAAAAATTTAGGCGACAGGTTGGGGTGGGAGGGTGGGGAGAGATGAAACCTTAAGTGAACATTAGCCTGTTAGACTGGGAGAAGGGTGGAAAGCAATGGTGACAGCTGAATTTATACTCCAGTTTTCTGTAATATCAGACTGGAGTACTATGCATCCATTCAACCTCAAGCTGAGATTCTGATTCATATACTCTCTATCAGAAGGGATGCATAATTCCATCTTTAAATCATTGCCAACCTACATCCTTATCTCAGCCTCTTTGTCACTAAAATCGTTATTCGTGCCTTTCTGTTTCCCACAGTTGTCTTTTGCAATTTTCCTCAGCTGGCCTCCATTTCCCGACCACTCTAACCTTCCATGCATTCAAAACATTGCTGCTGACATTCTAACTTGCACAAAATAGTGTTCACCTGCACCCTAGTTAAACTTTCTTATGGTTGCTTTACCTCTCTTTTCAATAAAAATTATTTTTCCCACGACCACTACATTTTTGTTTCTCTTCTCAAAGTCGAAGAGAATCAAGTGCCAAGACATAGCCGAGTTTATAAAGAAACCTGGAATTTTAACTGCTATAGTTCATCTCTAAATAGTTAGAAGATGCGACTGTGGAAAGAGATTTGACTTTTGCTAATCAGGTGTGTATCCAGCATCGTGGTCACATCAACTGCCCTTTCAATTCAGCAAGAACCCTGGTATTCAGACCTTTACAGCTTTCCTGATGCTCTTAGGCGCATAAAAGATAACATTTAATTTTATCTGAATGAGACTTGTGAGTTAGGCTTCTTCTCTACACATGACCTCCCTATCCATTAATACAAGAAAGTTGCATCAAGGCCCTGTAGCTTCGCTTAAGTATTAACATCCAAATTTCTCTGGTACAAATCGTGCTCATCTATTGTTCTGTTTTCCAACATTATCTGGTTGACTAGCATGTGCAACATAATTACGATATAGCAGACACATGAAATTTGATTGTCTCTAGTGGCAATAGATAAAGAAAAATGTGCTGAATGTGGTGCTAGAAAAGCATAGCAGGTCAGGCAACATCTGAGGAACAGGAGAATCGATGTTTGGGCAAAAACCCTTCATCAGGCTGTGCTTTTCCAGCACCACACTCTCAACTCTAATCTCCAGCATCTGCAGTCCTCACTTTTGCCCACAGAAAATGTACTGTCTGTATCTGACATTTGCATACATTGCATTTTAGCAGGATCAAATTAAGAAGACATTGGGTTATTCTATAGTAATCTACTAGTGAAGATATCATCTGTTATTTGGCTTATTGAGTCGATTGTATCAGAAGTAGAGAAAGCTTTTATGTCATTCTAGTTATCTAAACTTATTTATTAGTGTCAGTTTGGAAAATTGATTGCAAACTTTAGAAGTGTGTAGATGCTGGCATGATAGATTTGGACTTTATAAAAACAGAGATTCAAGAGGCAAAATTTAAAAAATACATAACACAAACATGGAGTCAATTTCAAGGAATTGGCAGGATATTATAGGTATTGATTTTGGCAAGTACCAACATGAGTAGGCAAAAAACTGCAATAATTATGTATCCTATGGATACTTGCAGCTGCTTTGACTTAGGAAGCCATGAATTACCACAGGACAATTACAAACCAATATCACTGAAATGTGGGAATTTCAAGTGCTGACTTTTAGGTGCCAGTGTGATCGTGCATCGATAATGGATAAAATACTAATAACAATCTATACTTATATCCATGTAATGGAATGAAATATCCAAAGGTGATTCACAGGAGGGCTTTAATGTTAATTAGATGGCAAGCTACTACAGGTGATCAGAAAGTTGTACATTTGTGCTGAAAGATAAGTGTGTTAAAGGTCTGAGACTACCCAACCCATACAATGTTATTAGCAGCAGTTTCATTTTTTCTTTGTTACATTGTTATAAGTTTTGTTATTAATAATTTTTGTCAAACATAAAGGAAGCAATGGTGATCTCATCTAGGACAGCTTGATGGGTGGTGGAAAATAACTTTATAGAGTGAAAGATGGATATGCACATGTAAAGAGTAACTACTGATAAATTGTTTGACAAGTATTCAGTGGAATTAATTCAGTGGTTGACCAAGCCATTATTCATCAGTATTGTCAACATTGGTATTAATGTTATTTTTCATGCCATTATATTTGATTTGATCTTTGTGTTTGGAGAAGACCCATGTTTAGCCTCACCTTGCCATTCCAACAAGGGATTAAATTCAGTTCTTTGAACTTGACAACATTGCATTTGCATTGTCCTTTGCTGCAGTTTGTAGTTTAATTGGAGACCTTATGTAAAGAGAAGCTGTATCTTGAGGCAATGTCACCGCAACGTGGGAACTTTTAACTTAGTTCATTAACTAGCCTGAAACATAGATCATTCTGTTAATGGCCATTCAGCCTTCAGTTCTGCTCTGTCTTTCGGTGGCATCATGGCTGATCTAATAGTCCTCAACTCCACTTTCCTGCTTTTTGTCCAAAACCCTTGATTCCCTTAGTAATTGTAAATCTGTCCGTCTTACTCTTGAATGCACTCGATAACGAGCATCTCCAGCCTTCTGTGGTAAAGAAATCCACAAATTTGTTACCCTCTGAGACAAGAAATTTCTCCTTATCTCTGTCTTACACGGATCACCCCTTACTCTGAGATTATGCCCTCTCGTCCTAGATTGGCCCAGAAGATGAAAATTGTGTAGGTTTTAATCACAATCTGCTGTTTCAAGCTTTTCTCTTATTCTGACTGTGGAAAACACAATGACCACAAGACTAGGTGATAATTCATTATAAAAGTAGAAACTAAAATGTAACTTTTTGGAAACTTGAAATAAAAAATTGAAATGTGAGAAATATATATTGGATACCAACAGCTGGGATGTAAAAAGATGGATTACCTCTCTTGCTCTGATGAAGGGATTCTGCTCAGAATATTATTTTTTCATATTCTGATAAGCTTGCAGGCGTCATTGAATCATAAAACAATTACAACATAGAGAGCCATCATTTGGTCTGTCATGTCTTTGCTGACCTTTGAAAGGACAGTTTTCATCTAGTGCTGCACCCTTGTAGTGCTGAACTATTTTCCTTTTCAGGTAATTGAAAGCTGTTATGTATGTAATTGGAGGTGCCGGCCCTTTAGAAGAGCTGGTCAGGTGAGCCAGAGGGACAGAGCTTGGATCCAGTATAGAACTTGCTGTGGTGATGTGAGCATTCTCAATAAAATGTTGAAGAGTGTGGTGCTGAGAAAGCATAGCCAGTCAGGCAGCATCCGAGGAGCAGGAGAGTCAATGTTTCAAGCATAAGCTCTTTATCAGGAATGAGTGGGTAGCCCAAAGGGGCTGAGAGATAAATAGGAGGGGGCTGGGGTTGGGGCTAGGGCTGTGGCTGGTGAGAGAGAAGCTGGAAATGTGTTAGGTAGATGAAGGCAGGAGTGAGGGTGATAGTTCAGAGAGTGTTCCAGTTCAGATTTACCATTTGTCTACCTGGTATATATTCCTGGTTCCAGAATAAGCACCAACATAACAAAAGCTGCAATTAAACCTGCATTTGTCATGTTCTGAGGCAGTGCATTTCAGTGCTAACTGCTCACTACATGAAAACAGTTTTCCAATGTTGCCATTACACAGGCATAAGAATTGTGATCTAAAGTAGACCTATCAGCCCCTCGAGCCTGTTCTGCCATTCACTTAGATCATGGCTGATAAAATTGTAACTTTGACTCCACATTTCTACCTACATCTGATAACATTTCACCACTTTGCGAATCTAGAATCTGTCTAGCTTTCCCATAAAAATTCAAAGACTCACCTTTTGACATAGGGAGTTCAGAGACTCAACTCAGAGAAAAAATTCTCCTCATTTGTATCTTAAATGGGTGATCCTTCTTTCTTAAACAGTGACGTCTGGTTCTATATTCTCCCCTAAGAGAGAACATCATTTCCACCTTCACTCTTTCAAGATCCTTCTGGATCTTAAACATTTCAATCAAGATGCTTCTTACTTTTTTAATCTCCTGTGGATAGAAGCCAACAATTTGTCATCCTAAAATAACCAGTCCGTTCCAGTTGTCAGTAGAGTAAAATTTATCAGAAATGTTTCCAACTTAATAGCTTATTCGAACAAGGAAAACCAATACTGGACACAGTATTGCAGGTATGGTCTCACCAGTGCCCTGTGGCATGACCTCCCCACATTTGTATTCAGTTCTCCTTGCCATGAATGAGAATGTTGTATTTTCTGAATTAGTTGTTGTACCTACATACTAATCTTTTGTGATCCCTATTCATCTCAGAATTTTGAAATCTTTCACCATTTTGAGAATATGCTTTTTCTTATTCTTCCTGATAAACTGGGCGATTACATATTTTCCCACATTATACTTTTGCTTCCAGATCTCACCTATTATATAATATAGCTTCCTTATCTCCTTTTCACAACTTGCTTTCCTATCTATTTTATGTCATCAGCAGACATAATTACCATCCATTCAGTCCCTTCATTGAAGTCATTTATATAGAGTGAGGATCTGCACTGTGTGACACTCCATTCCTTGTGTCTTACCAACCACAAAGTGACCGATTTATACTCACTGTCTGGTTCCTGTTGGCTCACTGATCATCAATCAATGTCAGTATGTTAACTCCTACAC
This sequence comes from Chiloscyllium plagiosum, assembly GCF_004010195.1. Taxonomy (NCBI): domain Eukaryota; kingdom Metazoa; phylum Chordata; class Chondrichthyes; order Orectolobiformes; family Hemiscylliidae; genus Chiloscyllium; species Chiloscyllium plagiosum. Next base: position 42,396,383 of record NC_057730.1, read on the forward strand.
CATGTGGTTTCATATAGCATTCTATCAAATGCCTTCTGGAAATCTAAGTTTAGTACTCCCACCGGCTTCTGTTTATCCATAGCATATGCTATGTCCTCACAGAACTACAATAAATTAGTTAAACATGATTTCCCTTTCAAAAAGCTATGCTGCCTCGGCCTGAATGCCTTGGATTTTTCTAAATCCCTTACTATAATACCTTTAGGAATAACTTCTAATGTCATTCCTATGACAAGTGCTAAGCTAATTGACCTGTATTCCCTGCTTTCTGTCTCCTTCCATTTTAGAATAAAAGAGTTATATTCACTATTTTAATCTAATGGAATCTTCTCCAAAACTAGGGAGCTTTCAAAAATTAAAATTACCTTTAGTAGCTGCTTTGTTTAAGACTGAGGATGAAGTTAATCAGGACTTGGGACTTGTCAGCCAGTAGCTCATAGCTCAGTACAATTTCCCTGATGATTTTCTTGAGATCCTCTCTTACATTACCTAATTTAAAGTTTTTTTCTGTGTTTTTTTAATCCTATGTAAGGAAGAGAAATGCAAAATATCTGTTCTATCCACCTGCCATCATCTGACTTTCTGTTAATTCCTGATGTATTTTCTGTAGGTCCGATGCTCACTTTTAACACTTTTGAAATTTTGATGAGAACTTGTGCTATCTATTTTTATGTTTTTAGCTAGCCTTCTCTCGAACTCTTAATTTTTCTTTCCTTATTAATCTTCAGTCATGTCTTGCTTCTGTTATATTCTGTCTCATCTTCTGATCTTCCATCCATTTTTGTATATTTATAACCCTTTCCATTCCATTACATTTGATGCTATCTTTAACTTTATTTTGTAAGTGAGAAATGCTGGGTTCTCCCCTTACAATTTCATTTCTGTTTGGAGTGCACCTCTTCTATGTATTCTGACAAAGTTCTTTAAATGTCTGCCACTGTGTCTCTTTTGACCTATACCTTTACCTAATTTACCCGTTCATTTGGCTAGCGCTGCTTTCGTAATTGCCTTCATTTACTTTTAAAATACTTATCTTGAAACGACTCTTCTGTTCCTGAAACTGAATGCAAAATTCAGTTGTGATGTGATTTTGCTACTGAGAAATGTCGTCATTGTGAGTTCCTCAATTAGTCCTATCTGATTACACAATACCTAGTATAGCCTGCTGCCTAATTAACTCCAGAATGTACTGTTTAACATTATGTGAACTCAATACCGAGGAAATTTTTCCCTCTGATTTTGACAGTCCCTTTATAGCTTAAACTCTCATGATTATCACTACCCCTTTCAGACTAGCTCCATTATTTCTTCCTTTCTGCACTGTACCTTCCTACAGTGTGATTACAATTAGAAACTTCTTCTTCATACCCACAAGTGACCTATTGCCTTTAACATTTCTCATCTCTATCCAAACTGCTTCTATGTCCTGGTTGTTTCCTGAACTTAGGACATCCAACTGTATTGTGTTAACATCATTATTAGTTGGCAGACTCATCCTTCCTCTTTTTTCCAGCCTCCCCATCCTTCCAAAATGTGTCTCTCTTGAGTAACTATCTGATTCCCCTTATGCATTCCAGTTTGTGCTATTCATTCATGTTTTTATGAGTTTGAGAGCTTCTGGTTACATGGTATTGACATATACTTTAACAATGTCCGTTCAGAAAACACTGTCTTGGTTAACAACACTGATTGTTTGCAGAACCTCATTGCAACAAGAAACTAGATTGGGTACTACTTTGTAACATGGCTTGTTTCAGAATATTTCATTTTACCTTAATACTTGTATGCACATTTGGCTTATGTAAGTAATAATTTTGCTTATGTGGATGATGTTTTCAACTTGTTTCTGCTACTTATAGTGGTGGGAAGATCTTATAATTTTTTATTACTTGACTTTATAATTTTTTAGATTTAGATTGCTGTTGTTTGAAATAAAATGTGTTAAGTACTATGTAATTGTCTTTTTTATTAGTAATATGACAAAAATTAATAACAGATTATTTCTGTACTTCATGTACTTTAATGCTAATATTTCATAAAATAGTACCTAATTACTTCTACTCTTTTAGGACAACAGCAAATTGAGTTTTAAGATGATGTCATTTTTTGTAGTTGCAGAAATCAAAAAGAATATGACTCAACCTAATCATCATACCAGTGTCTGAGTTCATGCTCAAACTCTCCCATTCTGATAATGGGTTCAATTTTTAATGTGACTGAAATTGGCTTGAGTGTTGCATGGTCAGCTGCCATCAATGTTTCTGCAGTAGTTGCTAATGGCATGCCTGAGCTCCAACTCAATTCGTGCTCACACTCAGTGAGAAATTATAGTCTTCTATGTGACAGTGAGTTCCTTGACTCTGGAAAAATACATGAATACATCAACGTAAATGTAATAGGCAAAGTGTTTCTCATGAAAAGACACGACTGGCATTCCACAATAGTACCCTCATGATGGCAACTGCAGCCTCCACCCTGATTATAACCCTGTTATCCCCGAGTTGCACTGCATGACTTCCCCACCAATTTCTCACTGTCTTCCACCCCTAAATATCTCTCTTTCCACAACTCCCAAAATGTTTCTTATCCTATCCCACAATGTTTCTCACCCCTCCCCAACTTTCTGACCCCTC
>NC_057730.1:42399056-42400636 GCF_004010195.1 Chiloscyllium plagiosum
CACTCTTTCTCTGTCTCTGTTCCCTCCATTTCTCTTTCTCTCACTCTATCTCTTGCTCTCACTCTGTCTCTCTCCCTCTCTTTCTCCCTCTTCCTCTCTCTCTCTTCCTTTCTCCCTCTCTGCCCCCTCTCATTTTCACCCTCTCTTGCTGTCTCTGTCTCTCGCTGTCTATCTGTTTCTCTTCAATTCATGTGCTCTCTCTATCCCCAAATTTCTTACCCTCCTCCCAAATCTCTCTGTCTCCATGTCCATTGGTTTGTCAGTTGGGAAAATAATGAAATTAGCAAAAATTAGATTCTTGCTCAAGAAAATGAGAATCTTTCTATTGAGTAGCAAGATACAGGTTTGCATCCTTTTACATGCTTTAGCATGCCCGTTACAAGTTAATCTTGCCTCTTTAAGATGTGGTTTCCGATTCTCCCACCCACCACATAGAATCTAGGTGGCAATAATTCACAATATTAAAGTCAGCTTGGCTTCCTGACAACTTTAGCTCATCACTTGCTTTGCCAAATCTCCGTCTTGGGCAGCATCAACATCTCAGGAAAGGTTCCTTGGACAGTGACTGCCCCACATCTGCCTACAGAGGTTGGGGTCGGACTTGTATCGGTCTCACTGCACCATAGCATATCTCTGACACACTTAGAATACAGTTCTGCAATTCAGTACATTGTACTGCCTTTTGGATTGTGCCAATGCAACTATATTGTTGTAGGCCACTTTGTGTGCAGTATCAATCAGAGTGCACTTCAGGGCTTCATGTTTAGTCTCTGAGCATTCACTCATTTTGTACTGACTTTAACTCTCCCGGCCTCTCTGCCTTGCCTTTCTGTGTTTTGCCCCCTCCGCGAGATCTTAAAGTCTCTTGGAATTTCTGTTTTGCATTGTTCTTTGCTTTTGCTGCAGCTGTAGTTTTCACCTTTTTGAAGACTTTCCAGGATGTGATTGTTCAAATTACTATGAGAAGAAATGAGGCTTTAGAGGGAATTGGGCAGGGTTCTAAAATCAGATACACCAATGACAGGTAACCTGTGTGGCTTGGTTCCTAAATAGCAATACATTTATCAATGTATATTTGTATTTGCAGTGAAATGTCAGTTGTGCCCACTCAGACATATTTTCTTTATCATTCACCTTCCACTAAGTTTGACAGACATTTTCTGGCTGCTAGCACTTGGTCTGATGTACTGCTAGGATTTAAAAATGGTGAATTTTAGCAGTGGCTCGTACTTTCATTTCTGGAAAGAGGGAATTTAGAATGTGCAGGACGTCAGGGAGGTGTGGTGCATAGTAATGAGGCATGTTTTGGCAAATAGCATGAGAAACTCACTCAGGCTAACAAAAAGAAACTCTCCTTAAAAAGTGCTGAAGTTGACACTTAGCTGATTTCTGGTAATATTCAGCTCCAAGTCTCCTCTCTTTCTTTCTCCAAATCTCCCTCTCTGCATTCCTCCAGTGTCTCTCTCTCTCTCTGTCTCCATATTCCCCCAGTCTCTTTCTCTCTCTCCCCCTTCTTTCTCTCTTTCTCTCTCCTCGCCTTCCCCACCATTCTCCCAGTCTCTCTCTCTCTCTCTCTCCAT
>NC_057730.1:42400681-42452591 GCF_004010195.1 Chiloscyllium plagiosum
TCTCTCCCCATTCCCCCCTATCTCTCTCTGTCCCTATTCCCCCAACTTGTCTGTCTCCTCTCCCAATCCAAAACTCCCCAACCTTAATCTCTCTCTCTCTGCTGCCCAAATCTCTCTCTCTCTCTCTCTCCTCCATCTCTAAAAAGCTTTTCCACATGAATTCAATGTCCTGATTAATTTTGCAGAAATTACACTCTAATACAAGTGCTTAATTTTGTCCCTCTCTCTCTCTCTCTCTCTCCTCCATCTCTAAAAAGCTTTTCTACATGAATTCAATGTCCTGATTAATTTTGCAGAAATTACACTCTAATACAGGTGCTTAATTTTGTCCCGTCATTCCACACAAACAGCTGGGCAGGTGTGGGGGGGCGCGTAATGATGATGCGTGGGAATCTAGCTTTCTACATTAAATGGCACTGAACTGCAGAAGTCCTTGGAGAAAGTTCCGGAGACAGAGAATTAAAGGATTAAAGGGCTGAGGGGCTTGATTATTGGGAGGAGAGCAGAACAGATAATAAACGGATTGGTGGAGCTTAAAAATAAGAAAGGGATGATCACCTTGTTGGGATTGTCTTATAGGCTTCCGAGTAGTTATCAGGAAACTGTGAAGCAAATACGTAAGGAGATCTCAGAGAGCTGTAAGGGTAATAGGATTGTAATGGAAAGGGACTCTAACTTTTCAAACATAGACTGAGACTGTCATAGTGTTAAGGGTTTGGGTGTGGAGGAATTTAAATGTGTACAAGAGAATTTTCTTATTCAGTATGTGGGTGTATCTACCAGAGAAGGAGCAAAATGTGACCTTCTGTTGGGAAATAAGGCAGGGCAAGTGACTGAGGTATCAGTGGGGGGAACACTGTGGGAAGTGTTCATAATTCTAATGTGTTAAAATAGTTATGGAAAAGGATAGAACTGATCAAAAGTTAACGTTCTAATTTAGATGAAGGTATTCTACAGGAACTTTCCAAAGTTGATTGGGGGAGGCAATTTGCAGGTCATGGGATGGTTGGAAAGTAAGAGACCTTTAATAATGAGATTAGTGTTTAGAAACAGTATGTTCCTGTTCGTATGAAGGGCAAAGCTGGTAGGTTTAGGGAATTCGAGATGACCAGATAAATTGAGGCTCTGGTCAAGAAAAAGGAGAAGGCATATGGTAGATGGAGACAGCTGGGATTGAGTGAATCCCCCAGAAGAGTATAAGGGCAGTAGGAGAATGCGTGAGAGATCAGGAAGGTGAAAAGGAACATGAGATAGCTTTGACAAAATGAGTTATGGAGAATCAAAAGAGATAATATAAGTACATTAAGGGTGAAAGAGTAACTACAGACCAAATAGGGCCCTTTAAAGATCAACAAGACTGTCTATGTGTGGAACCACAGGATATGGGTGAGATATACTAAAACAAGTATTTCACATCAGTATTTACTGTAGAGAAGGACATGGAAGCTAGAGAACTTTGGGAAATAAATAGATTTATTAGATATCTTGAAAAGTGTCCATATTACAGAAAAGGAGGTGCTGGAGTTCTTAAAATGCACAAATTTAGACAAATGCCCAGGTCCTGATCAGGTATTTCCCAGAACTTTGTGGGAATCTAGGGAAGAGATTGCTGGGAAGACTGGAGTTTTGCTAATGTGGTACCGTTACTTAAGAAAGGCTGGAAGGAAAAGACAAGGAACTATGGACAAGTGAGCCTTGTGTAGTGGTGGATAAGTTGTTGGAAGTGATTCTGAGGGACAGCATTTACAAGCATTTGCAAGAACAAACACTGATTAGGGATAGCCAGCATGGCTTTGTGCATGGGAAATTATGTCTCATTAACTTGATTGAGTTTTTTGAAGAGGTGACAAAGAAGATTGATGAAGACAGAGCGGTAAATGTTGTCTAAATAGACTTCAGCAGGGTGTTTGACAAGGTTCCATGTGGTAGACTAGTTAGTAAGTTTGCAGCTTATCCATATCATTTCCGGTTCTTTTTCTCAGAGGATGGTAGATGGGGTCTAACTTGATGTGTATATTGATGGAGTTCCGGTTAGAATGCCAAGCCTCCAGGAATTCCTGTGCGTGTCTCTGTTTAGCTTGTCCTAGCATGTGTTGTCCCAGTCGAGATGGTGTCCTTCTTCATCTATATGTAAGGATACTAGTGATAATGGGTCATGTCTTTTTGTGGCTAGTTGTGTTTGTGTCCTGGTGGCTAGTTTTCTGCACGTCGGTCTGACGTAGTGCTTGTTACAATCCTTGCATGGTATTTTGTAAATGACATTCGTTTTTGCTGATTGTTTACATAGGGTCCTTTCGGTTCATCAGCTGCTGTTAAAATATGTTTGTAGGTTTGTGGGCTACCATGATGCCAAGGGGTCTGAGTAGTCTGGAAGTCATCTTGATCACATGGGCAAGTGGGACGAGGCGTAGCAAGCGATGTTTAATTTAGATAAAGGTGATGCATTTTGGTAAGGCAAACCAGAGCAGGACTTGTACAGTTAATAGTAGAACCCTGGTGAATGTTGCTGAACAAAGAGACCTAGGGGTGCAGGTGCATAGTTCCTTGAAAGTGGTGTCGCAGTTAGACATGCTGATGAAGAAGGTGTTTGACACACTTACCCTCACTTGCCATAATGTTGAATAAATGAGTTGGCATGTTATATTGCGGCTGTACAGGACATTGGTGAGGCCATATTTGGAATACTGTGCAATTTCGCTCGTCCTTCTAGAGGAAGAATGTTGTTAAGTTTGAGAGGGTGCAAAAGATATTGACGAGGATATCATGTAGACTGGAGGGTTGGAGCTATAGGGAGAAGCTGAGGAGGTTGGGGCTTTTTTTTCCTGGAGCATCAGAGACTGAGGAGTGACCTAAGAGAAGTTCATAAAATCATGAGGGGCATGAATAGGGAGAATAACCAATGTCTTTTCCTTGGGGAAGTCTAGAACTAGAGGACATAGGTTTTAGGTGAGAGGGGAAAAATTTACAAGTGACCTTAGAGGCAATTTTTTTCACGCAGGTGGTGCTTTGTGTATGGAAAAAGCTGCCAGAGAAATTGGTGGAGGTGAATACAATTACAATATTTAAAAGGCATCTGGATTGGTATATGAAAAGGAAATGTTTAGAGGGATGTGGGTCAAATGCAGGCAAATGGGGCCCAGGTCAAATTGGGATATCTGGTCGGCACAGATGAGCTGGATCAAAGGGTTTGTGTCCATGCTGTATGAGTCAGAACTGAGAAGAGAGTCAGGACTCAGGAAGAAATCAAGGAGAATTCTGTTTCAGAGGACCTCAATTACAAGTGATAGCAGGACACTAGGTTGGAGGGGGAAGATCTATATCTTTACTGTGGGTGGTGCCCCTCCCACACTTGGCAGTTTCAGTAGAACCGCACTTCCTTCCCTAAGTCAGATGTCAGTCATTCTTAACAGGAAAAGGCAACCTTGCATATAATTGGCCAATCTGTACACAGCAACCTGTGTAATTCTTGAGATTTTATAGACAAAATACTTAATAATTGAATAATAAGTATGCCTGTCAAATCATTCTCCATTAAGATAACATATGAAATCATGAGAAGAGTCAGTATAAATATAGTTTAGAAACAGGGAAGCTATAATCTGAAAGTTGGCTGAAAACTATTATAAAAACAGGTGGATTTTAAAATTGTCACTTAATGTACATAACCAACAATATTGTTGAGTGGATACAGTCCTGAATATTTAATCCTTTGCAAACTGTGCAGAGCTGAATTGACTGTTAATTATGCTGTACTCTAATTTACAACAAGAACAACTGTGTAATCCAGGATTCACTTGCATAACAAAATTGGTATTAAGCTATCATCAAGAGGTTGTAAACATTTCATGCCTCAAAGATGCTGAAAGAAAAAAATGTTAGAATTCTTGAGGCATAGCTCACGCAGCCTGTGGGACTATACTATGGGGGGTGCTTGTCAAACTGCAGTTGAACTTGGTCAAATTTTCTTTCTTCAGGCTATTAGTCAAATTTTCACTTAGTTTCTCATTTGCTGAGCTAAAAACCCGGAAGAAAATCAAGTTACAGCTTACTGGTAAATTTTCAACTCCTGATATTACACCTAATACTAATTAATAGCAATGGTGTCCATTGATAACTGTTGAGGATGTCAATTATAATTCTCCAGTGCAACTGTATCAAATAATAGCTGAAAAATTGCATTTCAGTGCTTATGAGATCAAGCGATAACTGAAAGAAACTTTTGAAAATGAATGAAAGCAGTCGAAAGTGAATGATATTGAAAGAAAGTAACAAAGAGGATTGATGAGGGCAGAGCGGTAGATGTGATCTATATGGATATTGGTAAGGCATTTGACAAGGTTCCTCATGGGAGATTGGTTAGCAAGATTAGATCTCATGGAATACGGGGAGAACTAACCACTTGGATACAGAACTGGCTCGAAGGTAGAAGACAGTGAGTGGCGGTGGAGAGTTGTTTTTCAGTCTGGAGGCCTGTGACCAGTGGAGTGCTACAAGGATCAGTGCTGGGTCCACTACTTTTTCTCATTTATATAAATGACTTGGATGTGAGCATAAGAAGTGGCGGTGGAGAGTTGTTTTTCAGTCTGGAGGCCTGTGACCAGTGGAGTGCTACAAGGATCAGTGCTGGGTCCACTACTTTTTGTCATTTATATAAATGAGTTGGATGTGAGCATAAGAGATATAGTTAGTACGTTTGCAGATGACACCAAAATTGGAGGTGTTGTGGACAGCAGAGGGGGTTACCTCGGATTACAACGGGATCTTGATCAGGGTAACTTTGTCATGCAGAGAGCGGTGCGCGTGTGGAATGGGCTGCCAGAGGAAGTGGTGGAGGCTCGTACAATTCAAAAACATTTAAAAGGCATCTGGATGGGTTTATGAATAGGAAGGGTTTGGAGGGATATGGGCCGGTGCTGGCGGGTGGGACTAGATTGGGTTGGGATGTCTGGTCAGTGTGGATGAGTTTGACCAAAGGGTCTGTTTCCGTGCTGTACATCTCTATGACTCTATGTCAAAACTTGCTGGTATGGTGAAGCAAAACAAACTTTATAGGTTGTGCCTGCAGACCATGAGGTGCTTTTGAATAGAACTTCAAAAAGGGAAACATGTCTTTATTTCCGGAGGATTAAACACGTTAATTCCTAATGGCAGTAATTATATTCATAACCTATTCAGTCCTTCTTATCCTGTCTTTATAGTCTGAACGCTCCTTCAGCCGTATAACTCTCAATGAACTCTGTCTTCTTAATACTGAACTCTTGTGCATCCTCATTGCTCTTCATTGCATCATACATATCTTCAGCCATGTAAGGCCTAAGGCCTGGAACCTCCTCCTTCAACCTCTCGATCTTTCTTTTCAAGATCCTCATTGCAGGATGGTGGCAGAGTAATGCACTCTTGCTGGAGCTCATGTGCTCTGCCTGTTCATTTTTTTCTCTTTCTTTTCCTCCTTCCTGCTTTTTTTGTCAACTAATGACTTCAACTTACCCGAAGGGCAGTGGAGGAGCTGGCAAGCACTGGAGGCCAATCCTGGAGCTGTGGGAAAGCAGTCCTAGAGTGGAGGCCGGCAGGGGGAGTGGAATCCTGGCGTGGAGGCCGGCGAGGGGAGTGGAGTCCCAGAGCGGAAGCTGGCGAGGGGAGTGGAGTCCCAGAGTGGAAGCTGGCGAGGGGAGTGGAGTCCCAGAGTGGAGGCCAGAGAGGGGAGTTGAGTCCCAGAGCGGAGGCCGGAGAGGGGAGTGGAGTCCCAGAGCGGAGGCCGGAGAGGGGAGTGGAGTCCCAGAGCGGGGGCCGGAGCGGGGAGTGGAGTCCCAGAGCGGAGGCCGGAGCGGGGAGTGGAGTCCCGGAGCGGGGAGTGGAGTCCCAGAGCGGAGGCCGGAGCGGGGAGTGGAGTCCCAGAGCGGAGGCCGGAGAGGAGAGTGAAGTCCCGGAGAAAACTTACCTCAGAGCAGACTGGAGGTTTGGAGTGGAGTAGGATGGTTCTTAGACTGGGGTGTGGTGCAGGTGGTGCAACCATGTATGGAAGCCCATGCGCTCAGCTACAGCAGTGTAATGTTTATGTGTAATTTGTTTGTGGCTGTAATGTCTATCCTTTTAACTATGTCTTATTTCTGTAAAGTAATACAATTACTTCTCTTTTTTATTCCTTTTTTATAGCTAAGATTTGTACCTAGGTTCTTGTACCTAAGGTGGCACTATAAGAGGTGTCATTGTAAATTTTTTCCCTGTACTCCTGTATATCTGTACATGAGTACACGTGACAATAAAGGATGTTCTAATTCTAATTCTCAAACCTGCGTTTTCTTCTTTAGCTCAGTTCAGTTTTTGTCGGATTACTTTGCTGTGAAGTGCCTTGGAACATGTTCTTATATTGGAAGACATAAAATGCACATTGTTGTTGTGACAGACCCTTAACAGAACAAAGCTTCTGATTCCACATGCTTAGAATCCCAGTAGGAAATAAGAATAGAGAGAGGTTTGCAACATCGATTGGAATCCAAGCAAACACATCAGAGGGAGAAATTTCAAATTAGCAATGCCTGCATCAAACATTCAAAAAAAAGAGTTGCATTTATATTGTGCCTACTTGGCATCTCAAAGTGCTTTACAGCCAATGAGATGTAGTCACTGCTGTAATGTAGGAAATGCAGCAACCAATTTGTGCACAGTAAATTACAACATATAGCAATGTGATAAAGACCACAGAATGTGTTTTTGAGGTGATAATTGAAAGATAAATATTGGTATCAAGGTTATAATGTGCATGTGGTACTTGAAATAGGACCGAGAATCTTTTACATCCACAGAGAGGGCAGGTGAGAACTCAATTTAAAAAGACAAAAGGTGGCTGAGTCTAATTGTGGCCAATAATTTTAACTATTATTGACCAAAAAAACTGTTTAGTTAAAATAAATTGATAGTCTATTGAGTTGAGGATTCCAATTTTGACATTACTTTTTTTAAACCTATGAATTGGGGACTTTTCTCTTTATGTAACTATTAATAATCTGTGTTGCAGCATCTAACAATCTAGTTCTAACCATTTTTCAGTGCACCATATGAACTTGTCTGCTTTTATACATTCAGTTTACTTTGTATTCAGCATACCTACCCAAAACTGGTATATGGAAAAAAACCTATTAATTTTAAATATTTATACATACATTCTGTTACACTGATAACAATGCTGCAAAATGTCACTATTTCATTGTTTTCCTGAAAATCTAGTTTGGCCCAACACCCCCAGGTAAAACAGTTATTGCAGGTTAGAAGATTTATTTCTCCCCAGATGAAAGGGCCTTGTTAGGTTCTTCCTTTTTTTTCCCATTGATCTCTTTGAATTGTCATCAACGCGATTTATGACTATCACTTGAGGGGAAAACAAAAAAGACCGATTCAAATGGTGTTAATTTTATATTTCCAATATCAATCTTGTGATTATAGTGACACCGTGACAGCTAGAACATCTGAAATTGGGTCCTAGAGGCAAAATTCTTTACTGAACATCCCTATTTGATAAATGCCATAAGGACAACAATAAATTTCAAGAAGAGTACCAGCTAATTTGGTGATGGTCATCAGATAGATTTGTTGCTGTGAGGCAGACACATTCCATCAATAGAGATTTTTAAAAAGCCATAATGTTTCATGAATCTAAAATAAAAACTTAAAATATTGAAGTGAGCAGAAGATTAGCTAATATTTGAAAGGGGTGAGACAGTTTAACATTCTGCTTTATTCAGTTGGCTGAGAAGCAACGGGACCCCAGCTCTGACATTAGGCAGTGAAATGTTTAGGGGAGCCTTAGGCATGAGTAAAAGTTGGCTAGCCACTTGAAGGAATAGCAGCTGTAAAAATGGCTCCTGCAGTTAGGTTCCTACTCCAGTCCTTGCTTCTAGATACGGCCTGACTTGGTTGTGTTTATATTTTCACTGATAGCCAAATGGAATTGAGAGTTGTCTTTAGTGATGAAAGGCAGTGAAAGCTGGAGAAGTCAGGCTTCAACTCTTGCTTAAATTAGCTAAACCAATGTGATTCTCCAAGTGTGGTCCAGGGAATAATTGAAAATGCAAGTCACAGCTGCAAAGATTACAGGCACAGCTGAATGAGAGAAAGGACAGAATCCTCATACCCTCACTCATGTGACATCACGCAGCCAGATTAATTCTCACTTGCATGGCATGAATTTTATAATCAATGACAAATGGTTTAATTTCAAAATTATATTTCACTTTCAACAGAGACATTGTGCTTGCACAGCTGAAAGTAAAGATGAGCAACCTGATGAATGTGAATCTCAATGTGAGACTGATATTCTCCAGCTTGAAACTGGACATCACTCTCTTGGTATTTTATCAAAAGCAGCACATTTTTTCCATTAATTCTGATGCTTTTTTTACCCCAGTGGCAAGTGGAAGAAGACTGGGTAGGGCAAGTAGGTGTTCCATTGGGTCTTTTGCCCAATCTCTCACTGATTTGCAGATTAAAAGAGATCCTTTGGTCTAGTGACTAGGAGTCAGGTTTGAGGAATAGATTCTGAATGAGGTAGATGAATAGTGGAGTCAAACAATAAATGAATTAGTGTTGAACCTCAAGGGAAATCAGAAAGTTCACAGGGAATGTAGAGAATATCCATGTAAAAGTAAAATAAATATCTTACATTTTAACGTGTCTTCTGCAAGTTGTGTTTCAAAGAAAATGCACTGCTTATGAACTACAGTGACCGTGAATGTCAGAATTGTAATTTGTATACAGCTGACAGCAGGGTTAGTCAAGGAACTGGGACTTTTGACACAAACTTGCAGGGTTGGATCTTAAGTTTCTCATTCACGTTAGTCCCTTTCTGATTTAAGGCTTGCTGCCAGATGTGCGCGCACACACACAACAATGCCAAAAGTCACATAATTTCACTGATATGAAGACTTTCCACTCCTTGAACTTAAGAATTGTCTGGTTTTGTAAAACTAACAGTGCAAGTGAAGTAAACTTTCATTTTCATCTGCTCCATGTTATGTAAGGATTTAATAGCAGTCAAATTAAGCATTATTTTGAATTTGTTCAGCAACCTTGGTATGCCCGCAGAAGGACTTTTCAATGAACAAAGTTGTTTTAAAATTATTATTTAATCTTAGGAAAAATATTAATTTATGTTTTAGAAGAAATTAATAGAAAACATTACATGACTAACTATTGAAACATTGATTTTGATTAGATATGATAATATGATATTGTATAAGTAGAATTTATATTTGGCTTTTAATATTCCTCTGTTTTGTTCTTGTGGTTTATATATGTTCTTTATTCTTTGTGCTTTCATGCTACCTTGCAGTAGATAAGACAAATCACCAATACTCTGGTAAGATTTTTGTGTGTCTGCTATAATGCTTATGTTTTAGCTTATGTGTCCATTCAATTAATTGGTCAGTACTTTTCCCAATTCTGATATAACCTACTGGGGCAATAACCTGGATTTTTTGAGCAGTAGCAATGGTGGTCTGATTACTTCTACCCTCAGAATTTCTCCAAACTGATCCTCCTGTGCATTTCTTCTAGGATCTTCCATATTTGATCTGTCCAAGAAATTCCAAGCACAATGCCTCTTTGGGAACTCTGACAGAGTAGAGTGGAATTAGGGTGGACAGAACAGGCCTCCCTTTTACACTACTAACTGTCTTATGGTATAATTCAAGGCCCAGTGTAAATATTAGTGAATGAGGATGAGTAAGAAAGTAAATGGCTAAGATGTCTATGCGGTGAGTGACTAGTCTGGCCAGAGGTATTTTGGCTTTGTCGGGAGGGATTATGGGATAAAGGAATATAGATTCCCTATAATGTGGAAGCAGGTCATTCAGCCCATGGTGTCCACACCAACCCTCTAAAAAGCAGCCCACCCAGTCCCACCCTCTACCCTATCCCTGTAATCCTGCATTTTCTGTGGCTAATCCACATAGCCTGCATATCCCTGGATATTATGGGCAATTTAGCATGGCAAATCCACCCAACCTACACATCTTTAGACTGTGGAAGGAAACCAGAGCACCTGGAGGAAATCCACACAGTTACAGGGAAAATGTGCAGACTTCACACAGGCAGTGGCCCGGGTCCCTGGCATTGTGAGGTAGCAGTGCTAACCACCGAGCCACCATGCCGGTAGTCAGGTCTGTTTGAGGAAAGTAGTCAGGTGATGAGGAAAGGTGATCATGTTTAGACTAGTCAGATCAGGTTGGAGGAGAGCGTGGATTAGTCAAGTGATTTGGTGGTCATGAAGGGTAGTCAAGTGTGGTAGTGTCCATTATTCGGGAGAGGGAATAAGTTCAGAGGAATGCCAGATCCTGCTGTGATATAAATGGATCTCATTATGTGGCACCTGTGTGTCTGTCTTTTATCTGACTTATTACCTGAAGATCCCGGTGGCCACCAACCGCAAAATTAAAAGGTATACAGCAGCAAAATTAAAAGGTGTCCATGGATTTTCTAGGAAGATAGAATTTTTTCCTCCATCTGACAAAAGTTTCAAATTTGTGAAAGCTGATGCATCTGTGTTTTACATGGTCACTGTAATAGACTACTCAGATAAAGTCTTTTTATTGGCCAAATACTGTCAGAATGCTCCCTTACCAAATGTGAAACAGTACTTTTTTCTGAAAGCTACATCTAAAGGCATGATTAATAAGATAAGAGCACAAAATACTTGAGACTTTGTGAGCATGATCCTCTTTGCACAATGATTAGCAACAGTCTCTGTTATCCTGAGACTTCTCTATCACTTTGCTTACATTTATCCACTGCCTTCTTTAGATTCATTCTTAAATGTATCATTTTGTTTTTGGAAGTAAATTTTTTAGGAAAACCTTGAAAAAATCTTCACATCGATGCACATCTTTGATTCTTTTTTTACTGCCGTGCCAAATCTTAATGTTTTAATTAAGAGGGCAACACATGAAAAGAAACAAAGAGAGAAGTTTAAAATGTACAGATGAATCTTCGAGTAAAAGGAAGCTGGAGCTGCAAATGCTCAACTGACCCAAGTATGAACTAATCCAGTGTTTACTTAACAGCGAAGTCTTTATCGCCTTAAATGGACAGAAACCTACACTTCAACATCGGAACGTATGTCACGTTGTAGCATTCTGATGACCTCTTAAAAACAGAGCATTCTCTGATTTTTTTAGAAATAAATTAAAATGGAATTTCACTACATCTAGCTATTGCCCAATTCTGCACTGCAAACTGAAACTGGCAAGTACATAATGATCTTTAAGGTGACTAAGTTTGACCAAGATGCTGTAATTTGGCATTGATTCTGGACTAGGCAGGACTGTACCTTTCAGACAATTACATGACATCATAACATGTAACATTCTGTTGCAAAGGTACTTGCCTCACCTTGAGTTAGTCTGTCTGTGTAGTTGAGTCAGTGTAAAGTCTTCAGTCAGCTTTGTGGACCTAATGTACAGTGACATCAATATGCTGAAAATGCAGACTGTTTATGTTGGTGATGTTATAGCCATGTAAGTAATTAGAAATGTTGATAAAATTCAAGACATCTTTCTCAACAATAAGCATATTCTCTGTGGAATATATTAAACAGACTAACATTTGTAAGCCAAGTAAGACATCATGCTAAAAGCATTCAGGATAGCAATTGGGCAAAAAAAAAATTAGTTGTGGCAGCTAATTAATGGCAATGTGTGAACGCGAAAGCCTGAAAAGGTGAAGGAGGCATGGCAGTTATGAAAAGGCATTTTGCTCCCTGTCCCCTGTTAACCTATCTGGGTCTGAAGCTGAAGTTACAATTATAACTGAAAGTAAGGGCTACAATCAAAATTAATGGCTCCGAACCTAGCACACTGAAGCACAATTAATGCTCTACCTTTTTCTCCTTTTGAAAAAAATATTTGTTTAAACGTGCTGAAGGATTGCCTCAATCTAAGTAATCATCCTGAAACAAAGTTTGGAAAACAAACACTGAAAAGCCTGTCTATACTAAGAAAGCCTTACCTTATCAGTTGATTCTGCTATTTTCTTCGACTGAAAAGAAGTGAAAATTTTAAAACAATATGCATATTATGTCATTTCTGCTTTTTAAGTACAAATGTTGTGTAAAGACACCAGCTCCTAACTGAAAGCAGGCTCAAAGGGATAATGGCCTACTCCTGCACCTGGTTTCTATGTTTTAAAGGGGAAACAAAGTTTAATTATAGAGAAAAGAGAACAGAAGTTAATAACAATTGAAAAACAATAAAGTACTACAGTGCAGATCATATTCTTTCATAGCATTTTTGAAAAGTAAAACTACTCAAAGAAAGATGGAAAATAAACATGGCCTGATAATCCATTGACATTCTGTCAGGAATTCAATGGTTTATTGAATATTTCTTTATCTCAAAGACTGGTATGCAGTCAAACTTCTTGCTTTTGGCACTGAGTTAAGAATGAAATTCCTTGGTATTTATGAGGGGACCACTGAGATCCTGATATAAAAATTTCAGATTTTAGAATACCAACTGAAACTTCAAGTCAATTTCAGGACAGGAGATGTGTTGCTGGAAAAGTGCAGCAGGTCAGGCAGCATCCAGGGAACAGGAGAATCGACGTTTCGGGCATAAGCCCTTCTTCAGGAATGAGGAAAGTTTGTCCAGCAGGCTAAGATAAAAGGTAGGGAGGAGGGACTTGGGGGAGGGGCGTCGGAAATGTGATAGGTGGAAAGAGGTCAAGGTGAGGGTGATAGGTCAGACTGGGGTGGGGGCGGAGAGGTCGGGAAGGAGATTGCAGGTTAGGAGGGCGGTGCTGAATTTGATGGATTTGACTGAGACAGGCTGGGGGGAGGGGAAATGAGGAAACTGGTGAAATCCGAGTTCATCCCTTGTGGTTGGAGGGTTCCTAGCCGGAAGATGAGGCGTTCTTCCTCCAATCGTCGTTTCGCTGTGGTCTGACGATGGAGGAGTCCAAAGACCTGCATATCCTTGGAGTGGGAGGGGGAATTGAAATGTTGAGCTACAGGGTGGTTGGGTTGGTTGGTCCGGGTGTCCCAGAGGTGTTCTCTGAAACGCTCCGCAAGTAGGCGGCCTGTCTCCCCAATATAGAGGAGGCCACATCGGGTGCAGAGGCCACATCGGGTGCAGAGGCCCTGTCTCAGTCAAATCCATCAAATTCAGCACCGCCTTCCTAACCTGAGATCTTCTTCCCGACCTCTCCGCCCCCACCCCAGTCTGACCTATCACCCTCACCTTGACCTCTTTCCACCTATCACATTTCCGACGCCCCTCCCCCAAGTCCCTCCTCCCTACCTTTTATCTTAGCCTGCTGGACAAACTTTCCTCATTCCTGAAGAAGGGCATATGCCCGAAACGTCGATTCTCCTGTTCCCTGGATGCTGCCTGACCTGCTGCGCTTTTCCAGCAACACATCTCCGGCTCTGATCTCCAGCATCTGCAGACCTCACTTTCTCCTCAATTTCAGGACATGCAGGCTTGAGTTCATGTCATGCTGACAACAGCCAAGTGAAACAAGTGACCAATTTTGTAAGCAGGTGTCAACATAAAGATACAGAATATAATTTAATTAAAGTCAACTTGGTTGAAAGGATCATAAAATTGGTCATTGCTTCACCCCATGAAATCCTTCAAAAAAGCACGTCAGGGCAAACTCAAAAAATATACCATTAATGCCCAACTTAAAGGATGCAAGTATATGACTGAGGAATAATTATTGTGTCTGTCAGCAAATTTTGTAGAATATCCAAATCTTGGATGTGGTGTTGCTTGTCTCACCCACTGAGACGTAATGAAGCATTTTGTGATATTTGCAAGCTATTTTCTACGAGAGGAGATTGAACAAAAATGTATCAAACTACTTACCGAGAGAAACTCGAAGTACACCACAGTGTTCCATAGCAGCATATGAAGAAGGGCCAACCAAGGAACAATGCCAGGGAAGTTTCCAAAGTTCTATCTGTGGTCCACAAGCAAAACAAACAAAATTCACAATAAAATCTAAAGCATACAATAATACAGTTTACAGATTACAATCAGATAATGTTTAATCAGGACATCTTTAACATCTCCTACCTTTGATTTGAAGTCCCACCTGCTTCAAGAAGACCACTATCACCAAGAAAACCACCATCACCAAGAAAACCACCATCATCAAGAAAACCACCATCATCACAGTACCAAGGAAACTCATGCAGCCTGCCTCAACAACTAATGCCCAGTCTGACTTCCATAATTATGAAATGCTTCAAGAGGTTAGTCATGGCTCACATCAACTTGAGCTTACCAGATTACCTTGACCTGGAATTCCAAACAAACTCATTTCCAAATTCTGAGACCTAGGTCTCAGCTCCCCCCTCCATAACTGGATCCTCAGCTTTCTGACCTATAAACCGCAATCAGTCAGAATAGGCAACAATCCTTCTCCCCATAATCGTCTCCTCAAGGCTGTATACTCAGTCCCCTACTATACTCCTTATGCACTCACGATTGGCCAAATTCCGCTCCCAATCCATTTACAAGTTCGTTGACGACACCAAGATTGTAGGTCAGATCTCAAACAATGTTGATCCAGAGTACAGGAAAGCGATTGAGTGCTTAGCAGCATAATGTAAAGACAACAATTTCTTCATCAATTTCAGTAAAATGAAGGAACTAGTCATTAACTTCAGTGATGCGGAGGTGGAGATAGTCGAGAGCGCATCAAATTTCTGGCAATGATGATCATCAACAACCTGTCCTGGTCTACCCACATTGATGCGACGGTCAAGAAAGTACAGCAATGTCTCTACTTCCTCAGGAAGCTGAGGAAATTTAGTATGTCCACAAAGACACTTACCAATTTTTATAGATGAACCATAGAAAGCATTCTATGTCGATGTATGACAGCATGGCATGGCAACTGCGTTTCACAAGACAGCAATAAACTACAACCCAGTCTAAAGCATACAATAATACAGTTTACAGATTACATTCAGATAATGTTTAGACAAAACTAGCCTTCCATCCATTGATTCCATCGAGACTTCCAGCTGCCTCAGGAAAGCAACCAACATTATCAAAGACTCCTAGTTATACGCTCTTGCACCTTCTTCTGTTAGGCAGAAGATTTAAAAGTTTGAATACATGTACGAACAGATTCAAGAGCAGCTTCTTCCCTGCTGTAATAAGACTTTTAAACAGACTTCTCAAATTTTGATGTTAATTTCTCTCTCTGCACATTCTGTGTGACTGTAACACTGTATTCTGCTCTCTGTTCTACTAGCTTGATGCACTTTGTATGGTATGATCTGCCTATATAGTATGCAAAACAGCACTTTTCAATCTTGCCCGGTACATGTGACAACAGTAATGAAATCAAATCATGTAGATGTGATCAACTTGATGCACCACATTGACTTGTATAAAAACCAAAGCTTTTTCCTCCATCCACGATATATCAAAAAAGTATTGGACGGCATGCACTACATGCTAAGATGAATATTGGTTCAAATGCAGATATCATTCCCATACACACCTTCCACAAGATGTACTCAGGAAACTGGCACAATGTTGAGCAGTCCCCACAAGATGAATTAACTCCTTTCAATGTGTCCACATATCCAATGCTTTGACATTTTCTGTAATAAATGCCGAAACAGATCCTCTGGACGGACACCTGAAACATTTTCCAACATTGAAATTGATGAAACTTGTTTCAGTTGTTTACCAGTTTACATTAATTGATGTATTTTCTTGATCAGTAAGGTATCACATACATGTTTGCAACACCAAAGATTTCAGACCATTAATCTCATACCTTGGTCATGGCAAAGCAGAGTAGATTCCGCCAACTACATGAGATGACAATCTGCTGCAAAAGTTCAAAAATATGTCATCGGGTGGCTTAAATTCATTCAAAGGGCATCTGAGGACTCTCCATGAATATAATCTTCAATGTCAAGCAGTTTGTAATTCTGTAAGCTCAATTTCAAGATGTGCCAGACCATACTCAAAACCGTCACATGGATGGAGGAAAAAGCCAAGAGATTATCACATGAATCCATATGTAACCAGCATAAGTAGGGTATCAATCAACTGATCACTTCTGAAGAAGAATGATTTTAGACTTGAAACATGAATCCTGTTTCTCTCTCCACATGTTCTGAGATCTGAATTTTTCCAGCATTTTCTGCTTTTAATTCAATCAAGTTGTCTGATACTTGTCAACTCCATTAATTGGAGTCCTTTGACGTAAGAATCTTTCAAAGCTACTGATAACATTCCATGTCGATTACATGCTAGTAACTGACTATTTCACAAATTTATTTTTCAGACAGCAAATTAAAGATGGTATTCCACAGAAGCTGAACTGCCAAGTCATGATTGTTATATAAGGACTAGATATGGTTGTATTTTATATTCACCAAGGTATTGATTTAATGTACAGAGTCAATAAGTCAACATGTATCATTGGACATGTTGATTGGACATGTGATTCCCATTCTTTAAAGGGAAATATTGTGTTGTGACATTAATTCAAGACAAGACAGGCCTGTCTTCTTGAGAGAGTCATATGGCATCATGACCTATGTTCCCTCTAATTTCTTCAACCACTGCGTAGACTTAAGAAGTCTGTGTGCCAGCAGTAGGAGAAACCAGAATTGAATATGACGCCACAACATCAGCATGCCAATCAGCAAGTGCGGCTACAGAGCTTAGCGGGAATGTTGATCGTGATGTGATATTTTGGTTTAAAGATACCAGCCTTACCGTCAGGCACAGTGTCCGTGTAATAGTCAGTGTGTTGTCTTCAGTCAGTTATGTGTATGGAATGTACAATGACGTCAGTGGCAAATGTTATGTGCATTCATGTATAGAAAACTTTTGTGTTCTGTGCTCACCAGGACAATTTGCAAGAATCCCAATTCAAAGGGAAAACCAACTGCATGTGAGGAGAGTGCTGATTTGTTGGCAAGTGGACTCCTCTTGAAAGAAGTGTTGTCACGATTCATAGTTAACTGCTGAGCTTGGTTTAAATTTTAAACCTAGGTGCAATTACTCTGATTAGTCAGCGCATTGCCCTGAGAAGTGATCCAGGAAATAGCTGTCACCTATTTTGTTGAGTTGAAACAGGTGCAGTGCATGTGTATGTTCCTTTTGTCTCTAAAGAGCACGGTCCTGTGTATTAATGTATGTAGCCTTCAGTACAAACAAGTGTGCCATATTGTGAATTAACTGACAATTCTAAATTATCTTTCAACATAATTCTTTAGACACTCAGGATTATCCAGCAAATGTCCAGTTACACTGTTAGATTTAATGTTGAACACTGTTGCAAGCTTTGCAAGCATGAGCTGTTTGGGTTTGGTCAATACCTTGCTTGTTGCGAAAAGCTGAAGAGATATGCTATTTCAAATGATCTGCCAGTCTTTAGAATGTATGGCCTACATGGCAAGCACTGTAATGCATTCACTGTAGTCCTCATTTGAACATCTTTTCAGCTTCATGACAGCATCCTGTTAGTGGCAAATGTTCCTCCTGTTATGACTGCATAGTTGAAGTGACAAACCACTAGCTTCACCTTGCACAAATGTATGTGATACCTTGCCCTTCCAGAGAAGCCTGAGGTCGGCTGGACACTTTTTAGAAATGTGAGTGATCACCCTAGGATCTGTCATGAGGTTGCATGATATAGGGTAAGGAATTATCTAATCAGGGTAGTTATTATCCTGAAAGATGAGTTTGATGCACCCTATTTTGGTGCAACTTTGCACAGTAAACAGCTTGAGTCCTGTTTATAAGTTTACTGAGAGAAAGTGAGGACTGCAGATGCTGGAGATCAGAGCTGAAAATGTGTTGCTGGAAAAGCGCAGCAGGTCAGGCAGCATCCAAAGAGCAGGAGAATTGATGTTTCGGGCATAAGCTCATGCCCGAAACGTCAATTCTCCTGCTCCTTGGATGCTGCCTGACCTGCTGCGCTTTTCCAGCAACACATTTTCAGCTCTAAGTTTACTGATATGACCAGTCTTATGACATTTGGAATTGTTGGAATTCCTCTGCATATATTGACCAGTGAAGATAGGCTTATGATAGACAGTATAGAACCCCTGCCCAATTTTCAATTATTACAACTAGTAAGGAAAGGCCGCTCTTTTGACTATTCCATTTCAAACATGGAAAGGAATTCTTATATGCAGCTGCAGATTCAAATATTGCAAATGTATAATCAATATATCAGAAATAAGCAATGAAGACACATGAATCATGGAATTCGACAAATATTTTTGCAAGAGTAATGCCCTTTTACAGTCTTTGAATTGTTCTTCATAACATGAATAGGCAAATAGGTGAATTGCTTCAACCAGTTTTGAGTAGGTTTTCTACTTCCGCAGTGAAAGATGCCTTCCCATTTACGAGAGCCAGACAGGCAGGACATGCAATATTGATAGCAATGCAGTGTTCATGTGCTCATTTGACATTGATAGCCTATTCATCAGTGTATTATTCAAGGAAGTCATAGACATCTGAACTATAGTACTCTCTCTTGACAACCTAGACCCACCATCATAGCATGAATCTTTATTCATTGAACTTATGACTTAAGCAACTCATGCAATTGAATTCAATATAATAACACCTTGTATATTTACAAAATGTTGATAATATGCTTGCTATATTTGAATCAATAGGTGCATGCCAGAATATTTTTACATGGCTTTGCATCACAGGTAAACAGGTTCATTAAGAAGGCGTTTAGTATGCTGCCTTCACTGCATAGACAATCGAGTATCTGAGTTGGGATGCCATGTTGAGGTTGTACAGGACATTGGTGAGACCGGTTTTGGAGTATTATGTACAATTTTAGTTGCCTTGTTATTGGAAGGATATTATTAAACTGGAGACGGTTCAGAAAATATTTATCAGGATGTTGTCGAGACGGGAGCGTTTGAGTTATAAGGAGAGGCTGTATAGCTGGGACTTTTTCACTGGAGCATATGCGGTTGAGGGGTGACCTTATAGATGTTTATAAATTTATGAGGGGCTTACATCAGGTGAGTAACAAAGGTCCTTTCCCTAGAGTGGAGGAGTTTAAAACTAAGGGGGCATAATTTTAAGGTGAGAAGGGAAAGATTTAAAAGGAACCCGAGGGGTAACTTTTTCGGGTGGTTCATATAGAGAATGAACAGCCAGAGGAAGTGCAAGATGCACATATAATTACAACATTTAAAAAACATTTGGATAAGTACACAAATATGAACTGTTTAGAGAGATATGAGCCAACTACTAGCAAGTGGGACTAGATCTCATTTGGGGAAACTTGGTCCACATGGATGGGTTGGACCAAAGGGTCTGTTTTCGTGCTGTATGACTCTATAATAGGGCAGAAAGAGCCAAGATGGCTGGTGGTGGTTGGGTAGGGGTCCTATAATGGTGGTAGTGGTTTGGTAGGAGTCCTATATTTAGCTCCCCACCACCTAGGAGATGAGGATTTTGCCCATCACTGCCCCAAGCAGGCGCCTGACCCAAGATCCTGGGCTGATATCAGCTGTTGTTCTTGACTTACTGTGCCAGAAGCCGCTACCTGAATTGTGCCTCTCATCACTTGACTGAGGAAAGTTCCTCTTCAATTTTGAGATATGGCCATTTGGCTGATGCCCATGCACTTGTGATGCATATACAGTTGGCACATGATGCAGGTATTGCACTGATGTAGCACAGTGTGGCTCAGCGGCATTCCCAGCCCGTGGACAATAGCTGCTGTCAATTATGGCAAGCTGCCTGGCTTTGTGCCAGTGTTAAAAAGCAAGGCAGAAATAATGTGAGCCTGTTAGTTCCCATTCAGAGGCAAAACATAGAAAGACAAGACAAAGCAAAGCAGAGATGCTATGTGTGTCCAAGTAGGCTCGAAGTGTGTATGTGCAAAGAGAATGAGTGCACAGTCCTGAGATGAACCCTAATCAAATCCATATCTCTGTGCACAATATTCTTACAGTTGCATTGGAATGAGAGGTGCTGGTGTGGTCCAACGTGCATCAGTGAAGTAAAAAAACATAACTATAAATGAATAATAGATGTGATATGGCAATGCAGTGAGGTTGCGACATGTTCAGTGCCAAGGTTCATGGACAGGTGCTGCGTGAAGTTGCCTGCGATACTGACAGGAGGTGTCCAAGATGTTGGTGTTGAGGACAAATTGGAGTCACTCTGACTTTAATTTTGGGATCTCTTGATATATGATTTTATCTGCAGGTGGAAAGGAGACTGGGAAACTACATTGTAATGAGGTGAGTTTAAGTAATGATTAGGTCGATAATAAGGATAATGCATGCTAGTAGGTCTCTCGCTGTTCACTAGCATGAATCTTAACTGGTCATCCAACATTTGGTTGGAAAATAGGAAGTTTTTGTCTCAACATGAAAAAGGAACATATTTGAGTTATCCCACTATTTAGGTAGCGTAAGTAGGAGTACTAAGTACGAACTAGGAATGATTATTTATCTAAGGCACTCCAGCTCTCAGCACTCACTCCACACCACGTTGGTTCTAATCCCAATTCTCTCTCTTGGCTGTTCCCAACCTGCCTTTTAGTCAAATGTCAAATAGTCCAGAGCTGTTGGCTTCTCAAGGGCCACATGATTAATGGTATTCTGTATTAGTGCAGTGCTTTCTCAGTACAGTACTCATCTTAAATCTTGACCTTGAGTTACTAGTTGAAAGTGATTAAATATTTATTAAGGATATTGACTCTTGTCAAAAGATTAAAAGAGGTTAGCGGCTCCATTGACTAACTTCTCCTAAATTTGCTCATGAAATGCACTAATCCTATGACTGTACAATATTTTATCATATCAATGTAATATTGCAGCAATAACTACATTTCAAAGTGCTCCTTTTGCTGTAAAATGCGTTGGCATTGAGCATGTAAAAGATGCCCAACAAATACAAGTTCTCCTTTTCTCTCTTTAGAGTTCCTAATCTGTGATCTGTTGTACTAAAAGCTTAATTCTCCTCAGGTCACAAAAACAATAATACTATGGTCAGAATGTCCTAGTTAATATTTACACCAGAAAACATATATGCAAATGCAATTCACTAGTCTCCAAGGTTATAAATTGTTATATGCAATCCCAAGACCCTACTCTGCATGAACAGAATCAGGAACCCAATCAGGACAAAGTAGTTGTTGCATAATTACTTGCCATAATCGTCCATTTACGATTTTTAAAATCCTGACATAATGAATTGCAGTTGAGGCACATGAGGTTAATTTGCTTGTCTGGCAAACTGCCCAGCCTTTGTAGAACTGACTCAATTTTATTCCATTGATTTCAGTGAATTGGCAATCCACTCCACCAGTCTTTTGGGGAAATGAAAATGACCCCTCATGTTTCTAAGGTTATAAAATGCAAAATCCACTGCTCTGTCAGCAATCTCTGTGAAATTAGTGAGATGTACTGTGGGGGTAAATGGATGCATTTCTCCAATAGTTACTATTACTCCCTAAGACTGTCACAGACAAGTGGCAATGTCTCAGAAAATGTCAGGACTGGATGTGACTGCTTGCACGATGCCACCTCATGATCTTCTCTCTCTTCATTTTGCTCTCCAGTGACCGCGCTTTCTAGATTTGCCAAAGCTCATGGCCGAGCTGCTGTGCAAATCTTTTGGGAGCTCCATTTTCCATAATTGTTCAGCTACCTCTTCTTGCCCATAATCGCAACATCATGATTTTAACATTATTCTTTAAAACACACCTACACTGAAAACATACTTAAATTGAATATTTTATCAATGTAATTAACAATGTCAATAAAGACAGCATAAACCTCTCTGACCATGTACTGTCTGAAAATGAGGAATTTGTCATTGTGTACAGTTTCATCTTTGGTGTGCATTCATCATACACCAAGCAGAAGGAGATATTTGCTGAATTCAAAAGCTCTGCTTCTAACTAAATTTGTATTGGCTGCCAGATGGGTATGACAATCTTGATGCCTTGCTCAACCATGAGTTGAACTTGTCACCCCATCTTCCCACCACCGCTAAGGCTACCTATTTCCACCACCCATTTCTTGGCCATGCCCCAACACATTATATTTGCTACTAAGACTGTAGACACAACTTTCCTCGCAGTTCTCTCATATTCCACCATTCATAAATCTCCCCCCAAAAAACTGCCATTCTCTCCATATTTACTACACTGATTTCTACAATCCATGCTTTTATTGATCTCTATTGGCTTCTTGTTCTCCCAATTTCCCACATTTAACAACCTCATTGTTTCTTGCAGTTATAGCTCCATGATTTTGCTTCTTCCTATCTCTAATTTCACTGAGCCATAACTATTCCCCAAAATCTCTTCACATTTTATTACCTTATTTGACCTTTTTCTTTTACATCTGTATTGAATATTTTAACATAGCTTGCTATTTTGGGCCTGACTGTACACTGACTACCACATTCTCTACTAATCTTTGAGTCTTATGCAACATGCATTATGCAAGAGGTATGGTAGAATCATACAAGAAGTCCAAGAAGAACTTTATTGATGTTGGAAACAATTTTGTGAAGATGAGATTCTCACTAGGTAGTGGAGAGTTGCTTAATAAAGGGGATTATTGCTTGTTAACAACCTTAAGTCTAAATCTTGCCTCATTAATATGCAGCTTTCTATCCTATCCAATGCTGCAAGCAAACTAGACGTCAACAGTTCTTGGCCTGGAATTCAGAGCAGAGTCCTAGTAACTCAAACTTGCCTCACCTTCATGTTGGGCATAATCCATTGGCACCAGCTACAAACCCCTCTGATATTTATGGACATTGGAATTCAAAACATGCTAATCTTTAAGAATCTGTGCACCACAATTCCAATCTATTAAGAGTTTGCATCTGCACTTCAGCATTACTCCTTAATTATCATTGTAATGCTTCAGAAACGATTCTTCATGTTTTGGGTCAAGCATGTAACTCATTGAGTGGACCAGGCAGCATCTCTGAACTCTTAAGTTGCTGTCTTTTATATTCATTCACTTTGATCTAGCCTGGATGCTCACAATCCATCTGCATTGCCTTGCCTTGCCTTTTTATACATTGCTTCTCAACCAGACATACCAGGCTCACAATAAAGCTCTCTGCTTTTTTGCCATACTATTTCACCCACACACAAAGTGTAATGGACCAGACCAAAGCCCCTCAAAACATTTCAAGGAGATAGCCTACACCCTAACTTGTATCTTACTTAAAAGCAAGTATAAGATGTTGCGTTCCAGATGTGATTCCATTGGTCAAACTACTAGGTTTAAGTAAAACACACCTTATTCTTGCAGCACAGTTAAAATACAAACAAAGAATTGGCATAACTAACTCTATCAAAATACTTAGTTAAATAATATATTATTTTGTTACTACTCATTGACCAGTCCAATATAGCAGCATCCCATAAACCCAGCCTTGGCAAAGACAAATTCAGCAAAACAAATTTGGTCACGTTCTATCTCCTCCAGTCCAGGAGAAGGAACACCGACAGAATGAATTGAGCAGCAGCGAGAGAACTCAAGTTTTTGCCGCAGCAGAGAGAAAGCTGTTGCTAGCTTCAACTCTAATATCCCAACTGCAAGAACTGAAAGCATAACTACAACCTAGGGTCTTCTGTGTGAGCCTGAATCCACCCAGTCATACTTCTTTTGTCTACTTGAAAGGAAAAAATCCCAAAGCTATTTACTCTGCTTTGCATGGAGCAAACACCTCAATACCAGGTTTACAGCACTCCTCTTCAAGAGAGCCAGGACAGACAAATCCCTCTTAAAGTTACATACCATCACAAAAGACAGGAAACTTGTCAGCAGTTCTCAGTCAAATCAAAGGAGATTGTGTTCAGTCGAGGGGTTCCAGCATAGTAAGTCAAGGTCATTGTCCATTACGAATTTGGGGCTTAGCTATGGTCAATCAACCACTCGGGACGATCAAAATAGGATCTTCTCATGAGTGAGAACATGAATGTCAGGCAGCCCACCAGCCATTGTGACTCTTTCTGCACTATTCTAGGCTGTTTTCCTCCTAGAATGAGAGGGAGAGACTGACATTCAAGGGTGTGGCTCAGTGTTACTTTTTTGGTGGAAGTTGGAACATGTCCCAAATGAGTATCAACACAGAGGGCATGTAAGGTTAGTGGTGGGTGAGGGAGAACATTGCAAGCAAGAGTGAGAGTGGTAGATTATGTGTCTGCCGGGAGGTAGGTACAGGAGCAGAGATAGAGTGATTGTGACGTATCAGTTACTCTGGAGGAGTCGAGGAGGTCATTGACCTCCTTCTTACTTTGCTGAACATTCACCCAGATAGCTAAATCTGTCCCCAGGTGGCAGTCTGGAACCAGGCTGTCATGATCAGGGGTTGTATCATTCTGCTACGTCCAGGGCAAATATCTGGAACTGTCCAGGGCACCTCTGGACGAATATTACTTGTCCAGGTATATTTTAAAGATGACACTGGTGCCAAGGATGCTTGTCCATTCTGGAATATTTGAGCAATGGTAAATTTTTCCCAGTAGAGATAGTAGTAGGCTTGATCTGAGATTGGGTGAAAAGGACAACTTTGGGACCGGTCTATAATTAATGAGGCAGATTTGGTAACGAGAAGAAATTGACACTTAACCAAAAAATACTGAAAATGCAGTTCAAGTGAACTTCACTGATATTACCACGATAGAAAAGCATGGTCTCAATTCAGGAAATCAGAGTTGTGATCAACTGCTATCTTGGACCAGCTGGTGCAATTAAGTGTTGTAACGGCAGAATTTCAGAATTTTGACCCAATGACACTGAAGAAATGGTAATATATTTTCAAGATGAGATAGTGTCTGGCTTGGAGAGAAACTTGCATATGGTAGAGTTCCCATGAATTTACTGCCATGCATTTCAAGATGGCAGTGGTCATAAATTTGATGATCTTTTGTAGATGGTACGCACTGCTGCTCTGGTGCATTGCTAGCCAAAGAAGTGAATGTTTGTGGATATGGTGCCAATCAAGCAGGCTGTTTTTTTTCTCTTGGATGGTGTCAAGGTTCTCGAGTTTGGCTGGAGCTGCATTCAACCTGACAAGTGGAGAGCATTTCATCGCACTCTTTAAATTGGGCCCTGAAAATGAGGCACAAGCTGTGGGGAGTGTGGTGAGTTCCACACTGCAACAGTCCTATCCTCTAACCTTCCCAAGCCACCACTGTATTTCTATTACTAGCCAATTTAATTTCTAGTTAGTAGTAACCCTTGGATATTGACAGAGGGGATTCATTGATGGTAATGCCATTAAAAGGAGTGATAAGTTAGATTTTCTCTTGTCAGAGATGATCGTTGACTGGCATTTCTGTTGGGCAAATCTTACTTGCCACTTGTCAGCACAGGCCAGGATGTTGAAACATAGTTGCATAGATTAGTATTAGTTTAGGGAAAGGGCAATATCATCTCAGTCATCTCAGCTTCAGGACATCAAAGTAGATCCATCCATCTTTAGCTGTATCTTCAATAACTTTTGCTCCATGATAAAGTCAGAAATGGGGATATTTGCTGATGATTGCACAATAGTCAGCACCATTCATGACTCTTCCAATACCAAAGTGTGTCCAAATGCACTTCCCAAAAGGATGGTGAAAGCAGTCTTTAATAAAATATGTCATAAGAGGTAGAGGGATTTTTGAAATTTTATTGAGGAAAGGCAGTAATGTTGAGTTCAGGCTACAATCAGATCGGCATTTGTGTTATTGAATGGTGGAACAGGGGGCTCATTGGGCCAAGTTTCATCTTCTGACAGCCTACACGTGGTCCCCAAATCCAAATTATCTATATAAATTGTAAATAATTGCAGTCCCAATACCGATCCCTGAGACACACCACTAATCACTGATTACCAGCCAGAATAGCACTCATTTAGCCCAAGTTTTGCTTCCTATTAGTCAGCCAATCCTCTGTCCATGCTCAATCTTTGCCCATAATGCCATGCATCCTTCTGCAGCAGCTTCTTGTGCAGTGCCTTGTTGAAGGCCTTTTGGAAATCTAGATACACAACATCCACTGGGTTCCCGTTGTCCACCTTGCTTGTAATGTCCTCATAAGATTCCAAAAGATTTGTCAAGCATAACCTCCCCTTCATGAACCTATGCTGCATCTGCCCAAGGGACAGTTTCTATCGAGATGCCCTGCTATTTCTTCCTTGATAATGGACTCAAGCTAACTGGTCTATAATTCCCCATCTTTTGTCTATCTCCCTTTTTAAACAATGGTGTCACATTTGCTTTTATCCAATCTGCTGGGACTGCCCTAAAGTCCAGCAAATTGTGGAAAATTACAGCCAGTGCGCCTGTTATTTCTCTCGCCATCTCTTTTAGTACCCTGAGATGCATTCCATCAGGGCCAGGAGACTAATCAATCCTTAGCTCCATTAGTTTGCCCAATACTACCTCTTTCCTAATAATGATTGTTTCCAGGTCCTTACCTACCTTCTCTTTGTCAGTTATTGGCATGTTATTCGTGTCCTCTACTGAGAAGACTGATACAAAATACATGTTCAATGCCTTAGTCATTTCATCATATCCCTTAAGTAAACTCCCCTTCTCATCCTCTAAACGGCCAATATTTACTTGAACCACTCTTTTTCATTTTTATGTATTTATAGAAACTTTTGCTATTTATCTTTATATTCTGTGCTAGTTTTTTCTCGTGTTCTAGCTTACTTTATAGCTCTTTTTGTGGCTTTCTGTTGACCTTTAAAGTTTTCACAATCTTCTAGTTTCATACTGTTTTTGGCCACTTTGTCTTGTCTTTCAATTTGATAGCCTCTCTTATTTCCTTAGACACCTCTGGCAGCTTACCCTTTTTCTTATTGTCCTTTTCACTGTGCACTTTGAAAAATTGCTTTGAACAAACTCCACTGCTCATCAACTGTCCCACCAGAAAATCTTTGTTTCCCGCCTACTTTAGCTAAGTCCTCCCTCATTCTGTTGTAGTCCCCCTTGTTCAAGCACAGGACCCTGTTATTGGGTTGTGTCTTCACATTCTCCATCTGTATTCTAAGTTCAACCATACCTTGATCAGTCCTTCCTATCGCATTACACAGGGCCAGATCTAGAATAACTTGCTCTCTTGTCGGTTCCATTACATACTATTGAAGAAAACTATCACAGGTGCACTCAACAAACTCCTTCTCAGGGTTACCCTGACCAAGCTGGTTTGAACAATCTACATGTAGATTAAAATCCCCCATGATACTTGCCGAACAATTTTTACAGGTGTCATCCTATTCTCCACCCCACAATCCACCCCAAAACCCCACCCCAAAGCAAAATTCTTAGAGACACAGTATAGTTTTACCTCCTTCATCTTTATTCTGGGCCCTGGAGCGAGAGAGAGACCAATCGCCCATGTGCACAAGGACATGAGTTCACTCTCTTCTCTGGAACAGCAGTGTCTCAATGAACTATATCGGCATTTTACAAGGAGGAGCATCCAGATAAGGCAACATACGTATTAATTGGGTGACCATTACAATCAACAAGTATCAACAGTAAAGATTAAGCCATCTGCTGTTAAACAATGAATAACTGTCTTCACATAATGAATACTTTTCACTTTGTTAAACTGACCTTACATACTGAATGCTTCCAATATTATTAAATGGCAGTACATAATGACTACTTTTCCACCTTGTTAACCCAGTACCTTTGCCTCCAGCACCCCATTATTAACTCTAAGTTGTTATCTGATCTGAGTCATGCTCAGCTGAACTTCTTGGTTAACTCTTTCCCTGCCTGTGTTCAGCTGAACCTCTTGTCTCACTTGGGGCGGCATGGTGGCTCAGTGATTAGCACTGCTGCCTCACAGCACCAGGGATCCAGGTTCAATTCCAACCTCGGGCAACTTTTTGTGTGGAGTTTGCACATTCTCCCCGTGTTTGCATGGGTTTCCTCCCGGTGCTCTGGTTTCCTCCCATAGTCCAAAGATGTGCAAGTCAGATGAATTAGTCATGCTAAATTGCACATAGTGTTTGGTGCGTTAGTCAGAAGGAATGGGTCTTGGGAGGGTTACTTTTCAGAGTGTCGGTGTGGACTTGTTGGGCTGAACGGCCTGTCTCCACACTGTAGGGAATCTAATCTAATCTAATCTAAAAGTCAGAACTTAACTCTTTCCCTGCCTGCTTATACCCTATACACATTCTCACAGGCATTTTTTATTTCTTTGTTTATTGCCTTCCTTAATGTGATGTTACAATTTGGTGGCCTTTAGACTACACCTATCAGTGACTTTTTTCTCTTGGAATTTCCAATTTCCTCATAGGTTTTATGTAGAATATCATCTCTCAGCACTGCCCTGATGTCATCCTTGAATATCAGAGCTACACCACCTCCCTTACCTTCCTGTCTGTCCTTCTGAATAGTCTGGTACCCCTGGATATTTAACTCACAGTCGTGACCATCCTGTAACCATGTCTTTGTAATGGCTACCAAATCATATTCACTCGTGATGATTTGTGCTGTTAACTCATCAACCTTGTTACGAATGCTACTAACATTCAGGTAAAGTACAGCTTTGCTAGCTTTCTTACCCCTTATGATTTCCAACATCTCTAATAATCTCTACTGACTTAACAGTCCTTTTTTGCTTCTTTCGTAATCTTCCTTGAACTTAAACCCTCCTGCACACATGCTAACCTGCTGCATACTTATTTATTTACCATTATACTCCCTGTTGTTTTCCCTTTCCCTTTCCTTTCCCCAGACTCACTTGTTTAAAGTCCTAGTGACCACACTATTTATCCTTATTGCTAGAACACTGGTTCCATATTGGTTCAGGTGGAGACTGTCCCACCAGTACAGAGCCCTCGGTTCCAAAACTAATGCCAATGCCCCAAGAAATGGAACCCCTCTTTTCCTATACCACCCCCATAACTACATATTTACATCCCTAATTTTCTTATCCTTAAGCCAGTTTGCACATTGCTCGGGCAGTAATCCAGAGATTATGACTCTCCAGGGCCCCTTCCTTAATTTCATTCCTAGTGCTCAAAAATCCCCAAACAGGCCCTCCATCCTAGCCTTGCCTATGTTGTTTGACCCAACGTGGACGACAACACCTGAATCTTTGCCCTCCCACTCCAATATCCTTTCAAGCCAGTCAGAAATGTCCTGCACCCTGGCACAAGGCAAGCAACACACTCCTGATTTGATTCTCAAAGGATACTATCTATCTCCCAATTATCGACTCCCCTATAACTACCACATGTCTTTTTGTTCACCCCTCTTAAATAGCCTTCTGTGCCATGGTGCTGTGGTGTGCTAGCACATCTTCCCCACAGTGCTTTTCCTCATCCACACAAGGAGCAAGTATCTCGTAACTGTTGGATCAGGTCAAGAGCTGAGGCTCCTCCAACCTGAACTCAGGATCCCCCTACCTGCCTCACTTGGAGTTGCACCCTGTTGTCTCTGATCACTAACTGAATTTGAATTGCTCAATCTACCTGGTGTGACTGCCTCCTGAAACAAAGCATCGAGGTAACTCTCCCCCTCCTGAAAGTGCTGCAGTGTTTGAAGTCCAGATTATCAACTCTGAGTTGGAGTTCTTCCTGCAACCAATGAACAAATAGTATCTTGAATTGACTTATCAGTCCTTCAAGTCTGCTTTGCCTTTTAGCTTATTTTCTCCCTCAGTTCCCTCTTTCTATGCAGTTTTAATAGTCTTTTATTCTTTTAATATCAAAAAAGCCTGTTGATATCTCTCTCGAGGATTCACGCTGTCTGGGCAATGACTCAAAAAACATCACAGTCTTTCACTGAAGACATTTCTTCACATCTCACTCCAAAATGGCTGACCCACTATTCTGTAACTGTGCTGTATAAGAATAGAAATTTTCTTGCATTTTTGTTTAATTTAGCCCATTCCAAAAAATTTTCATGTTCACTTTTAAACTGTTAGACTTCCTTTCATGCTGGCCATTCCCCAGAATATCATCTCTGGTCCCTCAATTCCATGGGTGACAGACTCGAAAGAGACACCGGCAGAGGTTTAGTTATCCATCGAATCTAATGAGAGCACGAAAATTCCTATTGGGTGTACTGTCATTTGCTAAAACTCTTTACTGTTCCAGCATCATCCAAGAAATGCCCTAGTTCCTTATTGCTATTGGAAAATGTTTTCTTACATCCCTCACCCTTATCTCATCAACTTTCACCGCAACTAATAAGTGTGAGGCGTTCATGGACTTACTTCTCATGAGTATCAAGACTATCTGAACTGCTGTCTCTGCTGTGACCCTCACTTCCACTAGCCCAGCTGATCAAATATCTCTAACTATGCAGAAATTATTAATTCTTTCTCTTCATCACCACTCTTTGCAAGAAATCAACTCTTGATCCCACCAATTTTTCAAGTTACTGCCCCAGGAAATCTTCCTTATCTAAGACCTTGAAAGAATTGTTGTGTCCCAAATCTGTACCCATCTTTTCTTGGGACCTGACTTTTCTCATCAGGTTTGCCTCTGCCACAGAACAAAAACTGGTTTGCTTTTTGAAATCACAAATGACCTCTTACGTGATCATAACGTGATCATAACAAAGGTGAATTATCTCTCCTTGGCCTTCTTGGCCCGAGTGCAACTTTTGAACTGGTTGACCATATCATCCTCCAATACTGTTTTTCTTATCAACCAATTCAGTGGTAGTGTTCTAACCTGGTTCATTTTTCATTTATTTAATTGTAGCCAAAATAATCATTTGCAATGGCTTCATTTTGTTCTTCTGCAGTTTTACCACTGCTGTCCCCTGAGCATCTGTCCATGGCACATTCTTATTTATGATCCACAAGCTGCGAAATTATTCAGAAGAATAGCATTAATTTTTACATGAATGCTGAGGGCACCCTTCTGTTCGTCACCACCCATTTCTTTAGACCCCTCAAATGTTGCTGAAATATCTTATAACAGGAGCAGGTTTAAGCCTTATGGTCCCGTCTCTGCCATTCAATAAGATCATAGCTGATCTGATTATGTTCTCACATCTACGTTCCTGCCTATCCCTGATAACTTTTGACTCCTTTGCTTTCTAGGATTCTGTCCACATCAGTCTTAAAATAGAATAGAATCAAAGTTTCAAACATTTATGACGTTTTGAGTGATAAAAAAGACTTAACTGCACAGCCCCATATTTTGAAATAACTCCCTATTTCTAGATTCTTAAATAAGGGAAAACATAGTCTCCACGACTACCCTGTCAAGACACCTCAGGATTGTATATGTTTCATTCAAGTAGTATCTTTCTTATCTAATCTCCAGCATATACAAGCTTAGCACGTCCAAACTTCCCTCATAAGCCAACTTTCCCATTCCAAGTATTTGTCTGGTAAACTTTCTCTGAGCTACTTCCAATGCATTTATATCAATCTTTAAATAAGGTGTCTAATATGACACACATTCACATGCCTGTATTACTGAAATATAACCTTCCAACATTTGTATTCACATACCCTCACAATAAATTATAATATTCCATTAGCTTTCCTGCATATTAGCTATTTGTATCTCATGCACTGGAAATCTTCATCATAGATCTTACAGGCTATCACTAATTTGCGTAAGTATTCGTCCTTTTTATTCTTCTTGCCAAAATGGACAGTTCCACATTTCCACAATCTATACTCCATTTACCACACCATCTTTGCACACTCACCTGGCAGCCCTTTAGTCCTGTTCACAACTTACTTTGCTCCCTATTTTTGTGCCATTGGCAAATTTGGCAATTGTATCGTAGATCCCTTCATCCAAATTATTTATCTACATTGTAAGCCATTGAAACCCCGTCATCAATGCCTTTGTGGCATTTTATCAAAAGCATTCGGAAACCTGGGGACCATGCATTCGTCAATTTCCCTCTATCCAATAATATATTACATTTCAAAGGACTCCAGTAGATTGAGTACATGGGATTTCCCTTTCACAAAACAATGTTGTTTTTGCCTGACTACTTTGAATGTATCCAAATGCCCTGCTATAATTTCTTTAATTACAGCATCTAACAGTTTCCCAGTGACAGATGTTAAGCTAAATGATCTGTACATTGCTGCTTTCTGTCTCCTTCCCCTTTTGAATAAAGAAGTTACATTCGCTACCTTTCAATTGACCTTTGTTCAGGTCTAAGGAGATTTGGAAATTTAAAATCAATACATCACCTGTCTCACTTGCCACTTCTTTTCAGAACAGAGGATGAAGTTCATAGGACACCGGAACTTGTCAGCCTACAGCTCCAACACTTAGTACCAGTTTTCTGTTGATTGAATTTTTTTCTGACTTCCTCCTTTTCTTTGATTTCATGTTTATGACTGTTCCTGGGATGTTCTGTTTATTCTCTATAGTGAAAACTGTTGCAGAATGTTAGTTCAGTGTATCTGCTATCACTTCATGTCCCTTTATCAGTTCTCCAGACTAACTTTCTAAAGGACCACACTCACTTCGTTCGCCTTTTCTTTCTCAAATATTTATAAAAACTTGTGCTATCTGCATTTATGTTTCTGGTTAGCTTTCTCTCATACTTCAATTGATCCTGTTTATTTAATCTTTTTGTTATTCTTTGCTGTTTTTAAATATTCTGTCCAATATTCTGACCTATGTTTAAAGAATGATTCTTTTTTCTTTAACTTTTTTTAACCTATTCAGTTAACCACAGATGATGGGTCCATCCCATTGCATATATATGTTCTCTGTATTCTGAATTATCCCATTAAATATCTGCCATTGTATGTCTTTTGACCTGTTCTTTACAGGTGCAAAATTAGCCCATGTGGCCCCAATAAGTCTCCTGTGCCATTCAATCATGCTGATATATTTCTGAATCCCATTCTCCTGCGTTCTCCTTATAACTTTAACTGGGTTTACCAACATTCTGCTTTCATGCTGTCATAAGTATCCTTATTTAACTTTTAAAACATAGTCTCAGACTCACTTCTTGATGTCTCAAACTGAATGTAAAATTCAGTCATATTGTGGTCACTACTACCTAGTGCTGCCTACATTGCAAGATTATGAATTAATCCTACCCCATTACTTTAACTTTATGGAAGGCTTATGTGTTTCCATAAGTATTTTAATACTAATAGAATTATGATTGCCAGTGTTCCTCTGCTATTACTTCAATCATTTGTCTTTCCTTATTACCTAAGAGAAAGTCAAGTTTTGCTTCTTCTCTAGTAGGAACAATAACATATTGATAAAGAAATATTTCTTTAACACACTTAACAAATTCTTCACCATCCAAACCCTTAATACTGTGGTAGTCCCAGTCAATGTTTGGAAAATTAAAATCACCTACTATTACAACCTTGTTGTTCTAAGATATATCTGCGATCTCTCTACATATTTATTCCTCCATTTCTTCTGACTATTTGGGAGGGCTTATAGTACGATCCCATCAAGATGATCGTTCCTGTCTTATTTCTAATGTCAACCTGTATATTTTCACTGGAAGATTTTTCAAAGATATCTTCTCTAGTCACAGCGGTAATGTTTTCCTTAATCAAAAATGTCATTCCCCCTCCTATTTTGCCTCCCTTTTCTATCTTTCCTATAATGTTTGAAATCTGGAACATTGAACTGCTAGTCCCATCCAACCATCAGAGCTGAAAGCCCTATCAGCGTTCCGAAAAGACCACTCCCTCCGTGACTCCCTTGTCAGGTCCACACCCCCCACCAACCCAACCTCCACTCCTGGCACCTTCCCCTGCAACCGCAAGAAATGCAAAACTTGCGCCCACACCTCCCCCCTTACTTCCCTCCAAGGCCCCAAGGGACACTTCGATTGCAGGTTAGGGAGGCGGTGCTGAGTTCGAGGGGTTTGGCTGAGACAAGGTGGGGGGAGGGGAAATGAGGAAACTGGAGAAATCTGAGTTCATCCCTTGTGGTTGGAGGGTTCCTAGGCGGTTCCCAACCCTCGAACTAGCACCGCCTTCCTAACCTGCAATCTTCTTCCTGACCTCTCCGCCCCCACCCCACTCCGGCCTATCACCCTCACCTTGACCTCCTTCCACCTATCGCATTTCCAACACCCCTCCCCCAAGTCCCTCCTCCCTACCTTTTATCTTAGCCTGCTGGACACACTTTCCTCATTCCTGAAGAAGGGCTTATGCCCGAAACGTCGATTCTCCTGTTCCTTGGATGCTGCCTGACCTGCTGCGCTTTTCCAGCAACACATTTTCAGCTGTGTGTTCATATGTTCAGATATTAAACCTGCACAGAGTTGATCACATTTAGCTAGAAACCTTAGCAAAGTTAACAGCTCTTCAGCAACTGCAGTTTGCCGGACAGGTGGTGATAGAAGGTTAACCCAATTATTTATAGTGATGGTATGTAAAGAACACTTTAAATCATTAGAATTGAAAATTCTACTGATCCAAAGAAGGTCTTTTCCCCTTATCTTGAGTCCCTCTTCAAATTTCTCTTGGTATAGTTTATGAGTCAGAGAATTAGGTTGAAAAATTGTAACCTTATACCACAACCACAGTCATTGTAAATCTCCACTGGGAGATTAATTTTGTAGATGCATGGCATAAATGTAAAAGCAATTAAGATTAATGGATAAAGAAAAGACTCATCATGAATTAAACCTTAAAGTGTTGGATTACCGATAAAACTAGCCGATATGCAGAAGACAAATTTAGAAGGAAAAGTTTACAAATGAGGGAATAAAATGTCTGAAGCAAAAAGCATCCCCTGCCTTTGTGAAACCTTTCTCACAGGGCTTCATGGAGCCATTTATTTTGGATATGTCCTGTGCTTTGATTGGACCCTTGCCCGAATATTTAAAATGTTTCCTCTTTGTACAAGTTAATTTTTACAACTGTAGAGGCCTCAGTCTCAACCTCTTAATCAGTGATGATAAAGCTGAGTTCCAAATCTGTTGTACGCCTGATTTTCCAGACTGTATGTCTCTCAACATGTCCTGTCCCCTTGTAACTGTTTTTGGTCCAGAACATGTTTTGTGAACAGTATCATAAAGATTGAGAGCTGTTTGTCACTTAGCCACTTACTATCAGCAGTGACCTCCAGGCTCCAAATGGTTTCTATGTTGGAAGACTTTAAAAGGTTTTTAATTAGATCATACAAAGTCTATTTATTGTCCTTGCAGAAAACTTCTGTGGTCATTCCAGCAGGAATTGGCCGCAATGCTCTTTGTTTGTGGACAAGTTTAATTGGCTGCATTCTCACCTTTCCAAACACTGAACAGAAGAATTTGCAGCTTGATAAAAACAAAACCATACCTTATTACAACATGGAAAAAATACAATTGTTTTGATTTATGAGACACTGACTTGCAGTGGACACTTCATGCACTAGGGCTTATAAAATCAATTTAAATTACTTATCTCAACGCACTCCTTCCCCATAAAAACAAACTTTTGTGAATCCCCATAATTGGTACACGGCACAGTTCCAGGCTAATGCTGTAACTGAATTGAAATGACATATTCCAGAGTACTTTTTAATTTCAATCAGTGCTATTCCCATGAAAATGTGCAGATGTATACTGTGAACTTTTTTTTATCACAATTGTTATCGGTCCATTTATTTTACTCGTACAATAATTTATCATATATAACTATGAAATCTAAAATAGAGAATTGACTAAGTGAAAAGATGAAAAAAGATTAGAAAAACGTAACTAGTGGAGTGTCACAAGGATCATATTTAATTTTTGCTTTTTGATGAGATTATAAAGTTACCCTTAATATTTAAAGGATAACATCTTGCCAAATCTACTGCCACCCATTACTGACTATAAGCTCATCTGAATACCCACTTAAGTACTGCATCCACAAAACATAGAGTTGCACGGCACAGAAACAGACCCTTTGGTCTAACTCTTCCATGCTGACCAGAAATCCTAAATTAACCTAGTCCCATTTGCCAGCATTTGATCCATATCCCTAAAGACTTCTTATTCATTTACTCATCTCGATGCCTTTTAAATATAATAGTTGTACTGGCTTCCACCACTTCCTCTGGCAGCTCATTCCATACGTGCACCACCCTTTGTGTGAAAACGTTGCCCCTTAACTCCCTTTTCAATCTTTCCCTTCTCACTTTAAACCTATGGCCTCTAGTTTTGGACTCCCCTATCTTGTTGACACTTCTACCAATTATCTATCACCAAGTGTTTTCCTTGACAAGTCATCACCAAGGATTTTGTCATATTCATTCTATTTTGTTTTTGAGATTGGACACAATTGCTAGAAAAGAAAATGTAACCAGAGTCATAACATCTATAAGCTCTCAGACTACTTTTCAATCGCTACCATAATACTATTTTTAATACCTACTTACTGGATGACAAAGCTTCTTTTTCAGTCAATGGGACCTTGTAGATTTTGCCTTTTTTATAAACCTAGCTGCCCTCAAGGACCTTAAAGTCCAGGTAACTGGTCCTTGACTGTTTACCCTATCCATACCCCTCATGATTTTACAAACCTCTCCACGGTATATAGCCCAGCCTTTTCAGCCTCAAACCCTGGCAACATCCTTGTAAATCTTTTCTGAACCCTTTCAATTTTTGCAACATCTTTTCTACGTCAAGGAGACCAGAATTGAATGTACTATTCTCAAACCACATTCACACTTCACTGATGCCTGGGAAATAAACCAAGTTGATCCAATGGAAAAGCTCAAACTATACTGTAAAATACTCTGGAAAAGCTCAAACTATACCGTGAAATACTCTGGTAAGCTGTAATTTAAATGAGAATAGAAATTTCACTAATTCTACAGTACAGGCCAGAACTATTATGGCTATTTTTAATGACAAACGTACGTAAGAGCAAACAAAACCCAAGTTGTGAGAATCCAATTTGGTAATACACTGCATGAAAAATGCAACTGTCGTACTGACTTGATATCTCAAGAATTGGAGGAGTGATTTGGTATGACCTGATAGTCTGAAGATACTTAAGAATCAAAGGATATAGAGGTTTACTTTATTTACATGAGGAAAGGGTTCAGGCAGAAGGTATAATGTTGAGTATGCAGGAAAAGCAGCAAAAATGAACAAAACTAAAAATATAATTAAATAATTTAACAAATGAACAGTTCTATACAACCACTACTGGGGGAAGCATTAATACTACTGCTCGTATTAATATAAAAATAGAAATTTAAGGATTAGCAAGGCAGAAACTCACTCCATATTGTACATATATAAATAAATGCATGTGCAAGACAAAACATTATTGCAAGTACTGCTCCCTCATCAGTCCGATT
The DNA here is from genome assembly GCF_004010195.1 of Chiloscyllium plagiosum. Classification (NCBI taxonomy): domain Eukaryota; kingdom Metazoa; phylum Chordata; class Chondrichthyes; order Orectolobiformes; family Hemiscylliidae; genus Chiloscyllium; species Chiloscyllium plagiosum. Next base: position 42,437,932 of record NC_057730.1, read on the forward strand.
CATGACTAGAGCATAGCCTATGAAGTTGATAACATCCTTCCCCAAACCAAATTTCTCATCTACATTCTTCATAGTTGTTTTCTTTAGAGTCAGTGCCATCCCAAGTCATGAGATCATTTTCATCAGAAACAGAAACACACTGCAAAAACTTTCTAAATCTATTTTTTTCCATTAAGTTAAACAAATTGGATGAGAAGATTTGGCATTCTACAGTGACTCACCTCCTGACTCCAGAAACCTATTCAATCATCTGTAAGGCACATTAGAAGTATGATGAAATATTCTCCAGCAGCAGTTCCAACAACACAGAAGAGGTTTGATTCCATCCAGGATAAATCAAACACTGACATCTGCCTAACAATGTGGAAAGTTGACCGGGTATGTCCTGCACACAAAAAAGCAGAACAAATACAAACCAGTCAATTTATCATCCTGTCAGTCTTTGTTTGATCATCAGTAAAGTGATGGAAGGTGTCATTGACAGTGCTATCACTCGGCACTTGCTTAACAACAACCTACGCGTTATCCAGTTTGGGTTACGCCAGGGCCATTCAGGTCCTAACCTTATTACAATCTGGGCTCAAACATGGACAAAAAAGCTGAATTCCAGAGGTGAGGTGAGAGTGACGGCCTTTGACACTAAAGCTGCATTTGACCCGGTATGACATCAAGGAGCCTTGGTGAGGGATTCAAGGTGACGACGACCTAGTAGGTCTGCTATGCTGAGCTCTGCACCAGAATCCAGACTTAATGTGCTGGAAATAACCATTTTCTAACCCTAGAACTATCTAATATTAGTTGGAAATTGTTAAGAAAATGACCAAATGGAAGGGAGCACGCGGATTGCATCAGGCAGGGACTCCCCCTGCAACAATGAACACACCTGTGGCCGCAGGGTCAGCTCCTGCGACCGCCCCAGGGGACTCGCCTATGGAGTAGAGCTTGATCTTGGAGTTCGTGAAACTCAGAGAGAAGATCGATTCGTCGATGAAGGAGACCTTGTCCAGGCTTGATTTGATCTCGGTCATGTTGCAGAGGCATGACCAGGAGATCCAACATCTCGGGCAGTGTCTCGAACACCAAGGTCATCGGAAGAATATCCGTTTGGTGTGGCTTCCTGAACGGGAGGAAGAAGGCCAGCTTGTCAGCTTCTTGGAGCAATGGCTCCAACAGTTTCTGAGACTGGAAGTTGAAGTAGGTCGGGTGTGGGTTGAGCGGGCTTACCGGGTTGCAGTGCACAAGCCCAGATTGGACCAGCGCCCCTGTCTGGTCCTAGTGTGACTCCAGCACTACAGAGACAAACAAATGATGCTGGGAGCCTCTAGAGCACTGGGGAAGATCCTCAGGCTCTGATATGTAAAGGAACATGAATTATGCTTTTCCAGAACTTCTCTCCGGCCATGATTCGTAAGAGGAACGCCTTTGATGATGTAAAAAGGAGGTTGAGGGACTTGAATATCCAGTATTGCATTATATATCTGGTGATACTGCGGTTCAGTCACAGAGGGTCCATGTTCAATTTTGACTCACCGGAAAAGGCAAAGGACTTGTTGGATACTTTAAAATAGACTGACTGGCTTGAACAATATGGACAGTTATGTTTATTTTGTTTTTTCCCTATAATTTGTCTGGTTTATCTAGTTGTTGGGGGAGTGGTCTTTTTAAAATATATTTAGGGGTCATAATTATTTCCCTTTTTATCCTCTCTTCTCGCTTGTCTCTCCCTTCCCATCATCCTTTGTTTTCCTGGGTTTTCTTTTCTTATTTCCTTTTGTTGTTCTTCTCTGATTTGGGATGGGGGTCAGGGAGTGGGGCAGTGGGGAGAGGTTAGGGTGTAGGTTTGCTCGCTGAGCTGTAGGTTTGATATCCAGACGTTTCATTACCTGGCTAGGTAACATCATCAGTGGCGACCTCCAAGTGAAGCGAAGCTGTTGTCTCCTGATTTCTATTTATATCTTTCTCCTGGATGGGGTTCCTAACATTACCACAAACCCCAGGAACCCCATCCAGGAGAAAGATATAAATAGAAAGCAGGAGACAACAGGTTCGCTTCACTTGGAGGTCGCCACTGATGATGTTACCTAGCCAGGTAATGAAACGTCTGGATATCAAACCTACAGCTCAGCGAGCAAACCTACACTCTAAACCTCAACCTGAGCTACAAACCTTGCAGAGAAGTTATATATTCTTTTTTGTTCTACCAGGAGTGCCTCGGGCTACTGTATGGAGGGGACACGTTGAGTGCCCACGTTTAACCTTCTTGTTATAAGATGTTGGTTTTATTTTTCTTACTTTGTGTTGTTTGGGGCGGGGGCATGGCTTTAGCTAGAAGGAGTCATAGTGGGGCTAATGGGTGATATGAGCGCTCCCTGTGGACAAGGGGGAAAGTTTCCTTTCATTTATGTTATATGTTGGTATGTTGTAGAAGTAGCTGTTAGAAGTTTTGATTCGGTGGTTTTGGAAGTTGCATTTTTAAACTTGTACAAACTGTTTTTTGTTTTCACTCTGCATGCTGTGAGTGGGATTCTTCCTCCCGAGGGGTCACGGACTGTTTTGGATGATGATGGCTTGCCATTTGTTTAAATGGTGCACTTGGAATGTTAGGGGGAGTCATTCACCAATTAAGAGAAAAAAGATACTGTCAAACTTTAGAAAAGAGAGGGTCGATGTAGCCTAGTTGAAAGAAACACATTTAACCGATAAGGAACATTTGAAGTTGCAATAGGGAGGATTCGGCCAGGTATTTTCCTCATCCTTTAATTTGAAAAGTAGAGGAGTTGCTATTCTCATCCGGAAGAACCTCCTGTTTCAAATACTAGGCCAAATTAAGGATGAGTGCAGGATGGAGAGGAATATGGGATTCTGAATGTATATTGCTCCCCCCCCCGGCACATCCCCTTAAATTCTTAACAGATGCGCTTTCTAGATTGATGGTCCTTGAGGTGCGACATACAAATATAGGGAGAGATTTTAATTGTATTATTGACCCTGAAGTGGACAGGATGCCTAGGGGTCTTGCGGATATGTCCCCGCAGTCCAGGCAGTTGGTGGACCTGAACAGGGAGTTGGGGTTGGTGGACATGTGGAGATGTATTCACCCCAAAGGTAGGCATTTTACCTTTTTTCCTAATCTGCGTGAATGCTATACTAGAATTGACATTTTTTTTGTCCCATCAACTTGGTGCTCTCTTGCAGAAAAGGAAACCTAGCCATTTTTGATCATGCGAGAATATACATGGAGGTCAAGGCCGGTGGTAGCTGGATGGACTCCTGGCAATGGCGTATGGACCCTTTCCTCCTGAAAGATAGCAAGTTTATAGAGTAATTTTTGTGGGAGTTAAAATATTTTGGGATATTAATTTAGATATGGCCAGAAATCCATCGGTGCTGTGGAAGACTGCCAAGGCCTATGCGCAGGGTTTGATTATTTCTTATTCTGCGACCCAGAAGGGACAGAGGGGAGAACAGCAACATTTGCTTGAGGCTCACCTAAAGGCAGCTGAGTTAGCATACTTTGACAGACTATCTGTAATTAAATTGCAGTGGATTATAGCCCCTAGGGCTACTTTGAATGCTGCACTCACCCAGACAGCAAGGAAAGAAATCTCTTTTGCGAAACAGAGATTATTTGAGTATGGTTCCGGGTGTAACCTCAGAGCAGGCGTCCTTTCTGAATGCCCCCCTGACAATTCAGGAAATTCAGGAGGTGGTGAGGCTGCTCCAGAGTGGGAAAGTGTCCAGTCCAGACAGCTTTCAAAGTGAGTTTTATGAGGAGTTTATAGACAAGCTGACCGGGCCGCTATTGGATATATACAATTACTCAGTCAGGACTGCCTCCCATCTTCTTTGAGAGAAGCAAATACTTCTCTTATTCGTAAGAAAGGAGAGGCCCCAGACGATTGCACTTCGTGCAGGCCCATATCGTTACTGAACGTGGATTTTAAAATCCTGTTGAAAGTGCTGGACAGAGTATTGCCTTTTATTGTAAAGTAGCAGCAGAGAGGTTTTATTAAGGGTCTTAGGTCTACCAACAATATTAAAAGAGTACTAAATATGGTCCAAATATGCCAGCAAAGATTGATCCCGGGTTTGGTAGTCTCCCTGGATGCAGGGAAAGCATTTGATTGAGTGGAGTCGTACCTCTCTTATGTCGGAATGGTTTGGTTGTGGAGGGTTTTTTTGCCAAATGGGTGGCAGTGTTGTATAGTGATCCAAAAGCAGCAGTTCTCAGTAATGGTATAAAGTCAGATAGTTTTAGTGTCGGCAGAGGCTGTCATCAAGGGTGCCCTCTCTTATCACTATTATTTACATTGGTGATCGAGCAGCTGGTAGAAACCATCTGGACGGATCCCAATATAACTGTCCTGGAGGTAGGGTCAGGCAGGCATAATATCAACCTCCATGCAGATGACATCCTTCTCTTTTCAACTGATCCAATGACATCTGTGCCGTGCTTAATACAAGTGATTAATCTATTTGGTTGTCAGGGTATAAAATCAATTTAATGAAATCGGAGGCCATGCCCGAGGGGGGCCTTACTGGTGTATCCAAATTTGGAGATGGAACGCGTTTCCCTTCCCGGTGGTCACAGGGAAGTTTTCTGTATTTAGATATTTTTATCACCTCAGTTTTCAATCAATTATATAAAGCCAACTATGTGCAGTTGTTAGAGAAGATAAGGCAGAACCTTCGGCACTGGGAAGATCTTCTGATAGCTTGGTTGGGCAGAATAGGTCTGGTTAAAATGAATTTTCTGCCTTGCTTATTATATCCCATGCCAATGCTCCCTTTGATGCTGCCAAGGCAAACACTATGCTGGTTTTACAGTTGGCTTGGATTTTTTATCTGGCCTCATAGCGGCCTCTTATTAAGCTGGATGAATTGCAGCTTCCGCAGGTGAGGCGGGGTTTAGATTTTCCAGACTTAAAGAAATACCAGTTGAGCTCTTTACTATCATATGTGGCTGAATGGACCTGTCAGGACGCGCGATCAATCTGGGGCCTCCCAGACAAAATGCCCACTGATTAATTTGTTGTTTATGGACAAGATGGGAATTGTTATGGACCACTGTGGAAACCTGATTCTCCTAAGCACAGTTTAAACATGGACAATGATGCGGCAGGGCGAGGGCAATTTACAAAATCTTGCCCTTTCACTCCCATAGTGGAAATGTTGGGATTCCAGCTGGCATCGATGGACTCTGGCTTTAAGTTCTGGGCATCCAGAGGAATGTCCAGTTTGGGGGATCTATTTGACAGAAAGGTCATGATGTCCTTCGAGCAGCTGAGTCAGAAATTTGAGCTACTAGGAGAGATCTCTTTCAGTACTTGCAGGTTAGAGACCTCATACAAAAAAAGACGACATTGATGATTAATCCCTACAAGTCGGATATGGAGAAGATAGTGCTCCAGTCCATGGGCACCCTCTCGGTTAGTACTCTTTATCACTTGTTAGGAAGTAATGTTTTGAAGAACATTGAGCAGCTGTGCAGAACCTGGACTCAAGAATTGGGGGTGGAAATCTTGTCAGAGATGTGGGGTGATATCTGGAAAAATGTTACGAAGATCTCGATTTGCAATAGAACCCAGGCTATTCAATTGAAGGTACTTCATAAGGCTCACTTGGCACCGGAATGGCTTGCGAAATTTAAGACATGAGTGACCCCAATGTGCCTCATGTGTAAAATGGAGGTTAGCACTCTTAGTCATTGCTTGTGGTCATGCCACAAGCTTCGCAGGTATTAGGATGCCATAGTGACTGTTTTGGAAGAGATTTTGGGAACTGAGGTTAAGTTGGATCCAGTGTCCCTACTTTTGGGTCTTACAAATCCTCCCTCTTTGGATGTGCAAGGGAAGAAATTGTTTAATATTCTTTCATTCTGTGAGAAGAACATTCTAATGAGCTGGGTATCAGAGAATCCCCGAGGACTTTCGAGCTGCCATAGGTTAGTTATGGTTTACATCCCCCTGGACTTATGTGTATGGTGCACCAGAAAATGGAATTGTTTTACAGAACATGACGACCCTTTTTGAATTCGATTGATGCAGACTTGTCAGCTCTACTGATCAGGGCTTTTGTGCAGCCATGAGGGTTGTGTCTGGCGGTCCCAGGGCCCCTGGGGGGAAGAATCCTGAATAAGTATGGGTCTGCTTACTATTGCTCCCAATTGTGGGAGCTTCGGTGGGATTGCGCTGAGTGTAGTAATTTAATTACATATAATTTAAGTTACCTTGTTAGAACTTGGTTAATTTTATTTTGTTTGTTTATTTATCTTTTTTCTTTTTCCTTGGTTATTTATTGAATTGTAGTTTTTGTAGAGGTTTTTTTCTGGGGTTTTTTCGTGTTTCGGTAGTTTGTGGAGTAGAGTAGTTGTTTGTTTCCTGTTGTTGTTATTATATTATAAAGTTGTTCCACTATTTTGTACTGGTTTTGTAATTTTGTAAAAAACTTATAATTTTATTGAAAAAATAGATTTTTTTAAAAAAAAGAGCCTTGGCAAAATGAGAATCAATAAGAATTAGGGGGATTCATACCTATCCCATAGGAAGAAGGTTATGGTTGTGGTAGTCAGTCATGTCAACTCTGGGACATCTCTGCAGGAGTTCCTCAGGGCAATGTCCTAGGCCCAACAATTTTCAGTTGTTTCATCAATGATCTTCTCTTCGTCATTAGGTCAGAAGTGGGGATGTTCACCAATGACTGCACAATGTTCAGCACCATTTGCAACTCGTCAGATACTTAAGTAGTCAATGTTCAAGACCTGGACAGTATGCAGGTTTAGGTTGACAAGTGGCAAGTAACATTCATGCCACAGGCAATTACCATCTCCAGTAAGAGACAATATAACCACTGCCCCTTGACTTTCAATGGTATTGCCATCATTGAATCAACCACTGTCAACGTCCTGTGGATCACATTGACCAAAAACTCAACTGGACTCACCAAATAAAGACAGTGGCTACAAGAGCAGGTAAAAGGCTAAGAATACTGTGGCAAGTAACTTAGTTCCTGACTCCTCAAACCTTCCACAAGTCGGGGGTGTGATGGAATAATCCCCAGTTAGCTGATGGGTGTAGCTCCAAGAACATTCAAGAGGCTTAACACTATCCTGACAAAGCAGCTTGCTTGATTTGTGAAATATCCACACCCTGCACTACCAACGCTCAGTAGCAAACGTGTGTGCTATCTACAAGATGCACTGCAGAAACTTGCCAAAGATGTTTAGACAGCACCTTCCAAACCCATGATCTGCACCACTAGCAGGTTCCCCTCCAAGCCACTCGCTATCCTGACTTGGAAATATGTTATTGTTCCTTCAGTGTTGCTGAGTAAATGTATTATGGGTCTGCCTACAGCACATGGCCAGCAGCAGTTCAAGAAGACAGCCCATCACATTCTCAAGGGCAACTAGTGACTGGCAATAAATGCTGGCCAGCAATAACCTGTTTGATCTGTATCCTATACATTTGCATCCTTCTATAAATAAGGACACAATACACACTACTCCACAGTCAAGCCCACTTGACTGGCACAACATATCCACAAACATCCACCCCCCTCCACCATTAATGCTCAGTAGCAGCAGTGTGTACTATATATAAGAAGTACTGCAGAAACTTGCCAAAGATCCTGAGACAGGACCTTCAAAATGCATGATCACTTCGCTCTGGAAGGACAAGCACAGCAGATTCATGGGAACTACCACCTCCAAGTTCTCCTCCAAAGCAATCACCATGCTGATTTGGAAATATCTCACAATTCCTTCATGTTACGAGGTCAAAACCCTGGAATTCCCTCCCTAATGGCATAATGGATCTGCCTACAGGACATGGACATGTGATGTGTAAATTCAATTTGCATTGTTGGGATTTCAGGTTTGATGAATTATGTAATGTTTCCTTTATACCTAAAACTTTATGTTAAATGTTGCATTATTGGTAAAGATTTTCCTATTGTGGACAATGAGGGTCACACAGAAATATTAGAAACAATGTACATTTGTGCCAAAGTTTGAAGTATAGGTTTTTGAAACAACCTGAAAGCTTAGTAAGTGCAAGATGAAACATAACTGAGCCATTCAGTTGTCCATTTAATGAAGTCGGGAGAAAATCTAAAATTTCTGCTACAGAATTGGATTTTTTAAAAAAACTCCTTTGTCTTTTGACTTCTGCTCGTAACTTTCTTTCTTCTCTGTACAGATACTGAGGATCCAGCAGACCCTGTGGCACCCACAATTGTTGTTCCTCCAAAAAACACGAGTATAGTAGCTGGCACAAGTGAAGTTACTCTGGAATGTGTTGCCAATGCAAGGTGAGTAGAAGAAACAGCAAGGTCTTTATTGGAGAATGCTGGTCTATAAAAAGAAATGTAGCTATGTACTGATTATACAACTTGGATATTCTGTATTTCTTGTGAATGTCAGAAAATTTTCTAAGCTGACGGTGGAAGAGAGGCAGTCAATCTTAATTTGATGTCAACAGAATTTTTTAAAAATAAATTTTTGAGCAATCCTTTGTTAGGGTCAAAGGTAATCGTTTCTAATATTGAGATTCTAATTTAGTCCTCAGCTCCAGAGAAAGGAATATATATTTAGAACAAGAGAGATACACACATAGAAACTCATGTAGAAAGATTATTGCTGCATTTATTTCCTCATGGGATTTTGGCATTTATTACCCATCCCTAATTGCCTACAGGGCTGTTAATAATCAATCACATTATTGTGGGTCTGGAGTCACATATAGGCCAAGAACAGGTAAGAACAGCAGGTTTATTTCCAAAAGTACATTAGTGAACCAGATGGATTTTAAAAAAAAATATTGTTATGAAATTAGTGGTAATGTTTATTAGGCTAACTTCTTATTCCAGAACATTTTTGAATTCAGATTTTGCCATCTGCCATATGAGGTTCAAACCCATGTCCCCAAAAATTAGCCGGAGGTTCTGGATTACTGGTCCAGTGACATTGCACCACCAGCACCCCAAAGCAAAAATGAACTACTTTAAGGAGTAGTAACATGATAAAAAGCTGAAGGAATGGTGACAGGTTAAAGGAGGTAGATAAATATAAGAACTGGGTCGATGTTTGTTGTGGTAATAGTACCAGCCGAGTGACACAATTTTGTCTCATTTTTTGCTCCCACCTTAAATGCAGCCTGCAGTGTTTGGTTGCTCCTTTAATCCCCCAGACATCTCCATACAGTCCAACATCACTTACTCATCAGAGAAACAACACAGAGAAGGAAGCTATGATTTTAAGGGAAGAGAGACCGAAGAGAATGAGAAAGAGAGCCACAGACAGAGGATTAGAGTCATTATTTTCTTGAATTTACGATTATTGTCATGAGTGATCACCAAAGAATAGTATTTTATAAAATCCTTTGTTTCTTTCAAAAACTTTACGCCAGCTGTTAATTATAAATTATTATACCTGCATTTATTATGACATTTGCTTGTATAAGCCTATCATACTGTAATTTCACCCTCTTGCCAATAGAAATACCATAATATAACCTTGAGTAAAAGGGAGTACTTAAAGTGTGACAATGTAAGTATAGACATAATGATTTAGCTTGGAAATATACATACTTTTAGGCCAACATATTTGCTCAGCCATGTTCCAGAGACTGTTGGGGTCAAAGCTATGCATTTACAATTATGAGATAAAGACTTTTGTTGTAATGCTCATCTGAGTTACATCTAGATTCTCCAGTCAAATTGACCGAGCTGTCAAATGCTGCAAATTAGGCAGGAATCTGTGAAAAGAAAATAGCTTTGTCCAATCAGCTGTTGTATCTCTATCCTGATTTAGGTTCCTTTCTACTGGGTAACAACTGGTGACTCCAGCATAAATACAAATGCAACCCATGGTAATTTTTTAGGATCAACCATGCTGCAGAATAGCCAGGAGGCAAGTGCCAGTCGTCACCAGCAAAGGGGCAGAAGCCTCTGCCAATCCCCTTTTAGGGGGGGCTTCTCAATAATCAACACTGATTCGTTCCACTGGGCAGTATTCTATAACCTTGGATTAATTGGCCCTCTGATCAATAGAGTCTCGGGACCTATTTTTGTCTCTTTCTCAAATGACAGTGCCACTGTAGCACTGCCAGAATTTTCTTTAATGACAGCATTTAGCAGATGCAATGATACTTGGTCCAGGAGAATGATTGGGGAGGGATAGCAGATTGAAATCTGACTGAAAATAATGCACATCTGGACAACACCTCATATTATAAATGCCACAACCATTCACTATCTACCCTGTCAGTTTTCTTCATTATTTCAAAATACTCAGAACTTTTCCAAAGATCATAACCCAAGTCTACCCAGTCTTGCATCATAATACTTCTCATTATCCGAGATGAATTATCTTCGGACTTTCTTCAGGATCCCTATATGCTTCCTGATATTGATTCTTGAGCAGTAGTATCAAAGACCAATGAGGCTTTGTCTTAAGCCATGATGTAGTAAGGCATGGAGACCACCCAGAAAGAGAACAATAAATGCCCCTTTCTGAATCTTGAAGTTATTTAACCTTTCTCAATTGTTTCATCAAATGAAATTGAAAGTTTATAGACTGAGTAGGAAAGGGTAAAGGTAAACAGGACCTTAGTGATAGGAGACTCGATTGTTAGGGGGCAGACAGGAGGTTCTGTGGCCGAAAACAGGAATCCAGGTTAGTGTGTTGCCTCCCAAGTGCTAGAGTCCAGAATGTCTCAGAGCAGCTGCAGAACGTTCTCAAGGGGAAGGGTGAGCAGTCAGAAGTCAGTGTAGATCTTGGCACAAATGACCGGTAGAAATAAGTAGAGATCCTGCGAGTGATTTTAGAGAGCTAGGAAATCAGTTAAAAACCAGAACCTCATCAATGGTAATTTCCAGATTACCTCCGGTGCCACGTGCTAGTGAAGGTAAGAACAGGAGGATATGGTAGATGAATGTGTGGCTAAACAATTGGTGCAGGGGGTAGGGATTCAGATTTTTAGATCATTGGGATCTTTTCCATGACAGAGATGATCTGTTCAAGAGGGACGGGTTGCATCTGAACTGGAAGGGGTCCAATACCTTGGTAGCCAGGTTTGCTAGTGCTATGAGGGAGGGTTTAAACTAGATTAGCAAGGGAATGGGATTGTCACCAATAGGGAGGCAAGTGTGAGGCTTGAAGAAGATACAGTAATCAGAAATAGTAAAGTGAAGAGACAGGCCAGGCTGGAACATGACTGGGAACAAGGAATGCCTGCTGGATTAAATTGCAACTATTTTGATGCAAGAGGGCTGACAGGTAAGGCTGATGAACTCAGGGCGTGGAAAGGTACATGGAACTGGGATATTATAACTATTACAGAAACATGGCGAGGGGAGGACAGGACTGTCAGCTTAATGTGCCAGGGTACTGGTGCTTGAGGTGAGACAGAGGTGGTGGAAACAGCGGAGGTGGAGTTGCATTTTTGATTAAGGCGAGTATCACAGCAGTAGTCTTAGATGAAATAACTGAAGGATCATCTAATGAGGTTTTGTGGGTGGAGCTAAGAAATTAAAAGGGGATGGTAACATTCTTGGGTTGTACAAAAGTCCCCAGATAGTCAGCAGAAATTAGAAGAAAAACATGCAGGGAGATTGGGGACACTTGCAGGATCAATAGGATTGTCATAGTAGGGGATTTTAATTTTCCTAACATAGACTGGGACTGCCTTAGTTTAAGGGCTTAGATGGCGTAGAATTGGGAAGTCCATTCAGGAGTGTTTCCTCAAGCAGTATATAGAGGGTCCTACTTGAGAAGGGGCAAAACGCGACTTACTTTTGGGAAATAGGGTAGGACAGGTGACTGAGGTGACAGTGGAGGAGCACATTGGGAGCAGTGACCATAGTTCTACTAAAATAGTTATGGAGAGGGATAAAACTGGTCCACAGGTTCAAGTTCTAAATTGGGGCAAGGTGAATTTTGATGGAATTAGACAGGAACTTGCAAGGGTTGATTGGAGTAGTTTGTTTGCAGGCAAAGGGACCTCCAGTAAGTGGGAGGCCTTTAAAAGTAAGTTAGCGAGAGTTCAACGTCTGTGTGTTCCTGTGAGGGTGAAGGGCAAGGTTGGCAGGAATAGGAAATCCTGGATAACCAGAGATATTGAGGCTTTGACCAGATAAAGGAAAAAGCCTGGCTCAGGTACAGGCAGCTGGGATCAAGGGAATCCTTTGAGGTATTTAGGAGGTGCAAGCGTTGACTGAAGAAAATCAGGAGGACGAAAAAGGGCACGAGATAGCCTTGGCTAAGAAGATTAGATATACTTGAAAAAATCTCTTTGAAACCAAAGAAGTTCTTTTTTTTTATAGATATTTTTATTAGAAATTTAACATTTTTAACATTTTTACAAGTTTACACTATTATAAATGATTTATAAATGATTTGGTAAGCTTGGTAGGGGGTAGGTGACCCACTGTGCCCTAGTCTTGGGAGGAGCACTATAGACTCAGTCTTACTGGGTCGCTGCCATCTTGGATCCCCCCAAAGAAGTTCTTTAAGTATACTGAAGGAAAAGAATAACTAGAGAAAGGATAGGACCTGTCAAGGACCAAAATGGACATTATGTGTAGAATCGCAGGAGTTGGGCAACGTCCTCAATGAATATTTCTCCTCTGTGTTTACCATGGAGAAAGACATGAAGAGTTGGGAACTTGGGGAAGTTAGTGGTGATATCTTGGGGACAGCCCATATCACAGTAGAGGAGTTTTTGGGTGTATTAGAATGTATGACGGTGGATAAGTCTCCTGGTCCTGACGAGAAATATCCAAGAACATTGCAAGAGGCTAGTGAAGTAATTGTGGGGGCCCTGGCTGATATTTCTGCATCATTGTTAGCCATGGGTGAGGTCCCAGAAGAGGGGAGCAAATGTTGTGCCCTTATTCAAGAAGGGCTGCAAAAGAAATCCTGGAAACTATTGACCAGTAAGCCTAACATCCGTGGTAGGTAAGTTATTTGAGAAAATTCCGAGATAAGATATACATGCATTTGGAAAGACAGGGTTTGATTAGGAGCAGTCAGCACGGCTTTGTACATGGGAGGTGATGCCTCACAAATTTGATAGAGTTTTCTTACAGATTAGATTCAGATTACAGATTTGATCCCTTACAGTGTGGAAACAGGCCCTTTGGCCCAACCAGTCCGCACCGACCCACTGAAGAGTAACCCACCCAAACCCATTTTCCTCTGACTAATGCATCTAACCCTAAGGGCAATTTAGTATGGCCAATTCACCTGATTGGCACATCTTTGGACTGTGGGAGGAAACCAGAGCACCCGGAGGAAACTCACGCAGACGCAGGGAGAATGTGCAAACTCCACACAGTCACCCAAGGCTGGAATTGAACCTGGGACCCTGGTGCTGTGAGGCAGCAGTGTTAACCAGTGAGCCACTGTGCCGCCCATATTCTTTGATCAAGTGATCAGAAAGGTTGACGAGGGCAGGGCAGTAGGATTTCAGAGGATTTCAGTAAGGCCTTTGATAAGATTCCACATGGTAGGCTGCTCTGGAAGGTTAGATTGTATGGAATCCAGGAGGAGCTGGCAAATTGGATACACAATTGGCTTGATGGTAGGAAGCAGAGGGTAATAGTGGAAGGATGCTTGTTGGACTGGAGGCCTATGACTTGTGGAGTGTCTCGGGTCGGTGCTGGGCCCATTACTGTTTGTTACCTATATCAATGTTTTGGATGAGAATGTACAGGGTATGATTAGTAAGTTTGCAGATAGGCAATATTGTGGACAGTGAGGAAGGTTATCAGAAAATGCAGCAGGACCTTGATCAGCTGGGGAAGAGGGCCGAGAAATGACAAATAGATTTTAATGTAGATAATTGTGAGGTCTTGATTTTCGGAAGTCAAATCAAGTTAGGAGTTTCATTGTGGATGATAGAGCCTTAAAGAGTGTAGTGGAACAGAGTGACCTTGGAGTTCAGGTGCATGGTTCTCTGAAAGTGGAGACACAGGTAAACAGAGCAATGAAAAGGCTCTTGGCACACTGACCTTCATCAATCAGGTCATTGAATATAGAAGTTGGGAAGTTATGTTGCAGTTGTTCAGGATGTTGGTGACATCACACTTGGAGTATTGTGTTCAGTTTTGGTCATCTTGCGACAGCAAAGATGTTATTAAACTGGCAAGAATGCAGAAGAAATTTACAAGGATGCCAGGATTCAATGGTCTGAGTTATAGGGAGATGTTGGACAAAGTAGGACTTTTTCTTCAGGCATAGGATTCTGAACTATGGTCTAGGGTGAGGTGGGGGAAGGGGAAATGAGGTAACTGTTGAAGTCCACATTAATGCCCTGGGGTTGAAGTGTTCTGAGGCGGAAGATGAGGCGTTCTTCCTGCAGGCGTCTGGTGGTGAGGGAGAGGCGGTGAAGGAGGCCCAGGACGTCCACGTCCTCGGCAGAGTCGGAGGGGAGTTGAAATGTTGGGCCACAGGGCGGTATGGTTGATTGGTGTGGGTGTCCCGGAGATGTTCCCTAAAGCGCTCTGCTAGGAGGCGTCCAGTCTCCCCAATGTAGAGGAGACCGCATCGGGAGCAATGGATACAATAAATGGTATTAGTGGATGTGCAGGTAAAACTTTGATGGATGTGGAAGACTCCTTTAGGGCCTTGGATGGAGGTGAGGGAGGAGGTGTGGGCG
>NC_057730.1:42453635-42529249 GCF_004010195.1 Chiloscyllium plagiosum
TGATGGGGAGTGGGGTCATGGTCGAGGGGGCAGTAGGAAGAGGTGTCCTCGAGTTGGCGTTTGGCTTCAGCGGTGTAGAGGTCAGTGCGCCAGACAAATCATATTGAAGTGTATAAGATCATGAGAGGCATGGATAGGGCGAATGCACTTTTTTTTCCAGAGCTGGGGATTCGAGGACTAGAAGGCATCAGTTTAAAGTTAGAGGGGAAAGAAGAAATGGGTACCGAAGGGACAATGTTTTTACATAGTGGTTGATACGCAAATGAGATGAGCTGCGAGCAGACGTTGTTCAGGTGGGTACATTAACAACACATAAAAAGTATTTGTACAAATACATGGACAGGAAAGGTTTTGAAGAATATGGGCCAAGTGCAGGGAAATATGGTTAGTGCATATCGACATTTTGATCGGCATGGATGAGTTTGTCCCAAAGGGCTTGTCTCTGTGCTGCAGCACTCTATGACCCATGCTGTGCACCCTGCTCCCCGATGAACCCAAAAAACACACAGTTGACTACAATGGGGTCTTTACACACTGACAGTTTAGAGTCATAGAGTCATACAGCATGGAAACAGACCCTTCGGTCCAACTCATCCATGCCAACCAAGTTTCCCAAACTAAACTAATCCCATTTGCCTGTGTTTGGCCCATATCTCTCTAAACTTCTCCTACTCAGGTACCCATCCAAATATCTTTTAAATGCGATAACTGTACTTTTCTCTGGCAGCTCTCTGTGAAACTGTGGCCCATCAGGTTCCTTTTAAATCTTCCTCCTCTCACCTTAAAATGATGTCCTCTAGTTTTGAATACCCTTTTCCTACGGAAAAGACCTTTGCTATTTGCTTTATCTATGCCCTTCATAATTTTATAAACCTCTATGAGGTCATCCCTCAACTCATACTCTCCAGTGAAAGAAGTCCAAACCTGTCCAACCTCTCCTTGGAACTCATACCCTTCAGTTCTGCTAACATCCTTGTAAATCTGTTTTGCACTCTCTTCAATTTAATAATATTCTTCCTATCATTAAGTCATGCAAAAGCATTTGGTCACAGTGTATGATGATGTGGAACCACACATAAAATTTTTCACTTGACAAATTAACAAACTAGGCTGTTTCATTGTATTCTGTCCCCAAAACTGAAAGGTTTATCCCTTTCTCAGCTTTCATTTAGCTGCTTTTTTTAATTAGCTATCAAAGAATTTTAAACTTCAAAAGGGGTTGCAGTAGCAAAGGGATCTGGGCGTGTATGTGCTTAAATCATTGAAGGTGGCTGAATAGTTTTGTATGACTCTCAGACTCAATGACAGATTGAGAGAATGGCTAATAAAATATACAGTATCCTAGCCTTTATTAATAGAGGCAAAAGCAAAAAGGTTTTCCTAAAATAGTAATAAAACACTGATTCAGCCTCAACTACAGTATTGCATCCAGTTCTGGGTACCATAGTTTCAGAGGTATGTGAAAGACATTAAAACATTAAAAGGTTGAGAGATTGCTTCCGACAATGAGGCACTTCATCTATGTAGACAAATCGGAGAAGTTTGCTTGTTTTACATGGAAAAGGGAAAGTTGAGGAGAGATTTGGTCGAGGTAGTCAAATTCACAAGAGGTCTGGACAAAGCATAGATAAGGAGAAACATGTTCTTTTTGGTGGAAGGATGAAGGTTGAGAGGGCACAGGGTTAAGAGGATATGTAAAAGAAACAATAGTTTAGTATATGAAAATTGCATCTCCGTTGATGTAGTGATTGTAACAAGATCAGCCAAATGGACCTCATAGGATAGGAGCTCCCAGATTGGGACTGTTAATCTGGTCTAATCAGGGAGCCCTGGCAGACAGATAAGAACAGGACTCTCTTCAGGGAGAGGTGGGCACCGCAGGGAGTGGATTGCATTATTTCTCCCTCCAACTCTATTTTGATTTAGTTCCTACCCTCCCCTTCACTGTTTTGATCACACAGCACTGCCCTTTGATGTGAAGGGCAGTGTTGGTCACTGGCCACCCGGGTATTTTCCTATCTTTCTGGTGGTGGAAATTGAATAAAGATTCATGCACTTTGTATCTTTCACTGTGTCTCACACCTGCACACACACACCATGGGTGCTGGGGAAAAAAATAAGCACTACTGCACTTAGGTGGTAGTGTGGGGGTTAAATTAAAAAAAAATGAACTGAGGGTCACGCAGCATTGCCCGTTGATGTGAAGGGCAGTGCTTGAAAAAAAAACAAAAAAAAAAGATCAGGACTCTCCACAAGTTAACAAAGGGTAACTTGGCAATGGGATCATTATTTGGGAATCTTGATTCATTCAATCTTGCCATCAAATACTGTGCTCAGTATGTGCAGATAATGCATTCATTTTTTTCTTGGCAAGTGCAAGGAAAATGAATAATTTTGCTGACAACCCATGGAACCCAACTTTTTCGGTTTTTTAGGAGCCTGACTTTCCTTGAGACACCAGATGCTGAAACCTTTCAAGAGTTGATGGATTTAGTTCAGAAATATTTCAATTCCAAGCCCCCTCTAATTTTGATATGCTATCACATTTTTTCAGTAGTTTGAGTACCTGGGAAATCCAGATTTTTGACTAAGTTAAGATGACTGGCAGAGAAATGCGACTTTGGTTTAATCCTTAATGAGATGCTGAGAGACCATTTGGTATCTGCTTAATGATATAGCCATGCAAAAATGTCTCCTAGCTGAATGCCATCTCTATTTCAGTCACTATAACTGACTTTATCATAGGAAAATGCACAAGGGGAGCATATGAGTTGCAGGATATTCCAATGGAAGTTGACGCCCTCACTAGTCCGACTGAGTTTGTGGGACACCACATGTGAGAAGGCAATTACATCGCCTCACTCAGGTTGCATCCTGAACAGAACGACTCTCGGTCAGCCCAAAGCATAGACTAGCCTCGGCCAAACGGTTAAAATGTTCTTCAGGATCCAGTCTGCAAGCCATTGTACTTGCTGCCAGTATGCAAACTCGGGACAGCAAAAGAGCCCTTGTAGACCTAAATTGAGTAAGAGAGCTCATAAGCTTGTATCCAGGAGAGTGCACACCCTAGAAAGTCCACTCACATCTGAATTAGAACAGTCAAGTTGCTTAGCAACATCCAGATCAGAACCAATAAAAATAAAGTCTGGTTAAGTGGTCACCTGGTTCTAATGGAAGTTGATACCAGCGTGGCCATTTCAGTGATCGTAAAACCAATCTTTAAGAAGATTCACTCTGGACTCCAACTGTTAAGTTTGAGCAAGACCTTGCGTAGATTGAGAGCCTGTGCCAGGGAATCTTGATGTTGGTTTTCTCGCTGAGCTGGAAGGTTCGTCTTCAGATGTTTCGTCACCATGCTAGGTAACATCTTCAGTGAGCTTCCGGATGAAGCACTGCTGATGTTTCCTGCTTCCTATTTTTATGTTTGGGTTTCCTTGGGTTGGTATTGTCATTTCCTATGGTGATGCCATTTCCTGTTCTTTTTTTCTCAGGGGGTGGTAAATGGGGTCCAAGTCAGAGTCCTACTCCTAGAAGCATGGCATTCCAACTGGAACTCTGACATCAGACACATTGACTTGGACCCCATTTACCACCCCCTGAGAAAAAAGAACAGGAAATGACATCACCATAGGAAATGACAACACCAACCAAAGCAAACCCAAACATAGGAAGCAGGAAACATCAGCAGTGCTTCGTCTGGAGGCTCACTGAACATGTTACCTAGAATGGTGACAAAGCGTCCTGAAATGACCCTTCCAGCTCAGCAAGCAAACCTACATAAAGAACCTTAACCTGAGCTACAAATCTTCTCAAAACTCACTACCAAGGAATCTTTATAGATTCAGGATGCAACTTTGTTTCCTATCTTGTCTGAGAGGTAGCTGGTTTAGTGACCACTCATTGTAGTAAAATGCTCGGGTCCAAGTGTGATGGGACAAAATTAATTGAGAAGGATTCACCAAGATTGGTTTAATATTCGTTGATTAGAAAATGGCTATCTGAGTAAAGTTCTAATTAAATATGCAGAAGATTTCCAGAAACGTCCAGGGACCATCAAAGGAGCCAAAGCCACCTTGCATGTTAACTGGGAAGCAGTTCTATGATTCTGCATGGCCTACCCATTGCCATTTGCCTTATGGGCAAAAGTAGAGGCAGAAATCAGGAAGCTGGAAATTGAAGGAATCATCAAACCAGTCCAGTTTATGAAATAGACAGCACCGGTCGTACTGATTGTGAAGCCCAACAGGTCAATCAGTACGACCGGTGCTGTCTATTTCATAAACTGGACTGGTTTGATGATTCCTTCACTTTCCAGCCTCCTGATTTCTGCCTGTTCTTTGCAAGGATTTTAAACAAATGGTAAACAGCTTCTCACAGCTGGATAAATATCTCTCCACCCTTCAGGCACTCTGCCTGTATTCCTGATTAAGGGCTTTTGCCCGAAGTGTTGATTTTCCTACTCCTTGGATACTGCCTGAACTGCTGTGCTTTTCCAGCACCACTCTATTCCGGAATCTGGTTTCCAGCATCTGCAGTCATTGTTTTTACACAGCTGGATAAATACCCAATCCCTCGCATTAGAGGATTTATACACAATGTTGGCAGGGGTTCATAAAGCTGGACATGAACTATGCATACTTGCAATTGTGGTTAGCTGAGGATTTCCAGAAGTATGCTACAAATAATATCCAAAAGGATTTGTTCCAATTTACTATTTGGGGTGTCGTTAGCCAGTGTGCTCTTCTTCAGCGGATGATTGAGAACATGTTACAAGGTCTACCCCAAGTCACCATTTATCGAGATGACATGCTAAAAACAGGGAACACCAGTAAGCAGCACTTGGAGCCCTTGGACATAGTCCTTAGTTGTTTCTCCAAAATGGGCATACACATTGGAAGGGAAACATACACATTGGAAGGGAAAAATGTGTGCTCCAGATACCTCAAATGACCTACTTTGGCTGCACTGTCGACAAGACCAGAAGATAAAGTGAGAGAGATCAAAGATGTCCGAGCTTACCCATTTTTTTTGGATCTTATGTCTTTCCTTCGGCTGAAGATAGGATTTATAATCATCTAAAAAGGAATAATTTGATTAGGGATAGTCAATACAGTTTTGTGAAGGGTAAGTTGTGCCTCACAAACCTTATTGAGTTTTTTGAGAAGGTGACCAACAGGTGGATGAGGGTAAAAGTGGTTGATGTGTGCATGGATTTAAGTAATGCATTTGATAAGGTTCCTCACGGTAGGCTATTGCACAAAATATGGAGGGATTAAAGGTGATTTAGCTGTTTGGATCAGAAATTGGCTAGCTGAAAGAAGATAGAGGATGGTGGTTGATGGGAAATGTTCATCCTGGTGTTCAGTTACTAGAGCTGTTTTGGGGCCGCTACTGTTTGTAATTTTAATAAATGACCTGGATAAGGGCATAGAAGGATGAGTTAGCAAGTTTGCGGATGAGACTAAGGTCGGTGGAGTTGTGGACAGTGCGGAAGGATGATGCATGTTATAGAGGAGCATTGATAAGCTGCAGAGCTGAGCTGAGAGGTGGTAAATGGAGTTTAATGCAGAAAAGTATGAGGTGATTCACTTTGGAACGAGTAACAGGAATAAAGAGCACTGGGCTAATGGTAAGCTTCTTGGTACTGTACATATTTATAGATTCCTGAAAGTTGCCACCCAGTTGGTAGGGTTGTTAAGAAGGCATATGGTGTGTTAGCTTTTATTGGTGGAGGGATTGAGTTTCTGGGCAATGAGGTCATGTTGCAGCTGTACAAAGGTTGCCACCAAATACTGGCTAAACTCCACCTGGGTCATCCCAGGGTTTCCAAAATGAAGATGTTTGCAAGAAGATATGTATGGTGGCTAGGGTTTGATGCAGACATAGCTGTGTTGGGAGGGTAATACACAGAATGCCAATAAGGAAAAAATTACTGCCAGCAGCTCCCCTACATTTATGGGAACGGCCAGGTAAATTTTGGACTCAGTTACATATCAACTGTGCAGGTACTTTGATGGTCTCAATGTCCTTAGTCATTGTGGACACCCTCTCAAAGTGGCTGAAAGTGTATAGAGTTCATTCAGGAAGGACGGGATGATGATAGAAAAACTGCATGCATCTTCTGCAATACATGGATTCCCGGAAGTATTGGTCACAAATAACAGGAATTTGAATATTTCCTAAAGTTGAATGGTACTCAACACTGAAGAGCACCTCTACAATCCATCATCCAATGGTCTGGCAGAAAGAGCAGTTCAAACTTTGAAGGCACGGTTAAAGGAGCAGCCTACAGCTCAACTAGATACCAAACTGTCCCATTCCTATTTGATTGTAGGACTAGCCCTTATGCAAACGCAGGGATACCTCCAGCAGAGTTGCTATTGAGGCGATGACCATATGACAGTCTAAATCTGAACTTCCAGGCCCTGGAGGGGAGAATGAAATAGCATCAGAAATGCCAATGTCCAAATCAAGACTCCGCTAAGAAGAGATACCATTTACTTCGGGGGACAAGGTTTGGTGTAGGAACCACAGGAATGGCCCCAAATGAGTAAGAGGCATAGTCCATGCGAGGTGAGGTTCACTGACATATAAAGTTTGAGTTGATGTGACTGTCTTGAACAAGCACATGGACCATCTGAAAGCTGTAAACTTGGGGCAAGAACAAAATGTGCTTGACCCCTCAGAACAGTCAGAATGATTGGAGGAATCTGTGGGTTTTCCCTCTCCGTCAAGCATTGAAGCGATCTTGGAATCTGAGATGGACACGACAGATGTCACTGCCTCAACATCTTTGCAGCCAGAAGAAGAGAATTAACTTCTTCAGACATGCTCTGTGAGCAAGAGATGAGCTACTGTGCATTACACGCTACCCGGGTCTGAGGCAGAGTTGGAGGAACCTGGCCCAATCCTAAAACGCACCAGGAGGAGCTGCAAGAAAAAGGAACTGGTCTATGTCCTCAGCATCAGAGAGGGAGGGGAAAATAGTGATTGTAACATGGTCAACCAGGTAGCCCTCATACAATGTGAGTTCTCTGAGTGCGGCTGTTAATCAGGTCCAATCAGGAGCACTAGCTGACATAAGAACAGGAATGAAGAGTGGTGCTGAAAAAGCATAGCAGGTCAGGCAGCATCCAAGGAGCAGGAGAGTCAACATTTTGGGCATAAGTCCTTCATCAGAAACAGCATCAGAAATGCCAAAGCTGAACTCAAGCCTCCGCTAAGAGGGAGATACAGTGTTTTTTCAGAGGACAAAGTTTGGTATAGGAGCTACAGGAATGGCCCTGCAGAGTAAGAGACATGGTCAATGCAAGATGAGGTCCACTGACATATAGAATTCAGGTCAGTGCAATGGTCTTGAACAAACATGTGGACCATATGAAAGCTGTAAACTTGGGACTCTTGCATTCTACTCAATTCTTCTAAATTATTGGACCAGTCCAAGTAGAGGTTAGTTGATAACTTGCTAAAAGTGTTTAGGTCCAAAAACAAGTGCTGGAGAAACTCAGCAGAACTCCTGACAAAGGGTCACTGGACTCAAAACATTAACTTTTTTTTCACTTAACAGATGCTGCCAGATCTGCTGAGTTTCTCCAGCATTAGATTTTTTTTTCAGATTTCTAACACTTGTGGGTTTTTTTATCCTTATATGAAAGAGATTAATTCTTCTGTATCAACCATTTCTACAAAACTCCTGGTAAAGTCAGAATTAATGTAGCACAGTTGGGTAACTCCCTTGGGCTTTTACCTGCAAAGTGGCCATAGACAGCTGTAGATGAAGAAGGATATCTTTATGTCTCCTTTAACAAATCCTTAGTGGCCTTAATGGCTTATTCTCTGTACCTATATGAAATATTTCATTTGTATAAGTTTTCCTAGTTGAATTAAAATCAGCCTTTTTCTACTTTAGAATTCAGTCTAATTACTGAAGACATCTTCAAGGCTGTTTTTGAGCATTATTCCTATATTTTTACAGGTCATTTATAGATTTAAAGCTAAATGTGGCAATCCAAGTGTTATAATTGGTGGCAGTAAATAATTTATCATTGAACTGTCAATCCATATTCTATTTTTATATCACAATATGAAAATGTTATTTTTGTTTTCACCAGTATAATTTTTAAAAAACTGACGAATAGAAGCAAATCACAATGATTTAGGCAGTATTAAAATGATTTAATCAAGTAAATTATTTCATTTGAGCAGTGTAATTATGGAAGGCAATTTCATGGTAGATACCCTTTGAGCCTTTGAAATTATTACAATCTACACATAATCTGAAGCTTTTATAAAGAATAAGGATATAATTCTTGTAGATATGTTCTCTCTTCAGAAAGAGTTCGCGAATTCCCGGACATGTGCCAGTATTTTCACTGAAGTTGTCTCAGATGTTGTTTCATCATTACAATGAAATGTCTTGGGGGTTTCTGAATTATAATGCTAGTTTGGAGCTAAGTATTAATGGATCATTACACAAGAAATCTCTGTGGATAGAATACTGAATTGCACTAAAGAACACTATTGATTAAATGATGTGTTGAACTGGTGAGCTGCAGGCAGTCCATTGGTACAGCGCACTTGTTGACTAACTGCTGCTTCAATGAGTGGTAACAAACTGTTTGCTATGATTTACAACAGTGTGATTTCTCATATCCAGCAAGCTATCTTGTGGTTGTCAGGTTGAGGTAGGTTTGGTCCCTAGAGCAAAGAAAGCATTATTGAAGAATGATGAGTGGCATTCTTTGACATTTCCTTGTAATAAACAAAAAAGCAACCAAGCAATGCCCTGTGATGATATTGCCAGATGGTGTATCACACTAAGACCTGAAAAGGGAGTGGTGCATGGGCAAGTCACATTATACAATTGATTTCTGTTCATTTCTGTGCTGCACGTAGGTATAGTTTGTAACTAGTACGTTTTCAGGATAATACCTTTTGGGCATTTGAGAAATATTTAATACAAGAATATTAGTAAGTTTTAAATGAAGTTGAAACACTTCAACTTATCTTTTAGTTTTAATTAAATTTTATCCACTGCTTTCCACTTCAGATGGAAGTGACCAATAAATTGCTGCATTGTTATGGTTGCCCAGATTTTGCTGGATCAGGGTGATATATTCCTCTGATTAATTACATTAAACTGGTATGTGGTCAGGGATAGGAGTTGTGACTGAAAATGAGGCAGCTACAGGAATCCAGAATTTGGCTTTGGAGGAGCCTCAGCTAGTGCCTCTATTGAATTGGTACAAAATTCTTGATTTTAGTGTGGATGAGGGTACAGACTGCAGGGACAATGAGGGAACTGACCATGGTATCGTAGTCCAGAATGCTATTTAAATTGAGGAACTAAGAGAAGTTTTGTAGTAATCGGAGTAGCATAGTTAAAGAAATAGAAATTGTTATTTGTGGCAAAGAGAGACCCGAAAGTTGTGTTGCCTACCTGTTGCCAAGGGAAAAGACATCTATTCTGAGCTGGAGAGGAAGTTAGAGTGGGAGGAGGGGGTTCTAGATAAGACCATGAGACATAGGAACAGAAGTAGGCCATTCAGTCCATCAGGTGGGAATGAACTTCATGAGGAAATGGTGGATGTTGATTCAATTACACCGTTTATAAGGCATTTGGATAAGTACACGAATAGGAAAGATTTGAAGGGATATAGGCCAGGAGTAGGTAGGTGGGTCTAATTTAGTTTGGGATTACATTTGGCATGGACTGGTTGAATCGAAGTGTCTGTTTCAGTGCTGAATAATTCTATGACTCTTTGAGTCATGCCATTCAGTGAAATCATGGCTGATCTCACAATCCTAAACTCTACTTTCTTACATTTTCCCCATAATCCTTGATTCCCTTATTGATTAAAAATCTGTCTGTCTCAGCTTTGAGTATTCTTAACGACCCAGCTTTAACAGCCCCTTTGCGGTAAAGAATTCCATACATTCATAACCTTCTCCAAAAAGTAATTCTTCCTCATCTCTGTCTCAAATGTGCAGCCCTCTGATCCTAGACACTTCCACAAGGGGAAACCTTTTTGTATCTACCTTGTCAAATCCTGTAAGAATCTTGGATGTTTCAAAACAATCAGCTCTTATTCTTCTTTATTCCAGCAAGTATAGGCCCACTCAACTCAATCTATCCTCATAAGACATCCCATCATATTTGATATCAGCCTAGTGAGTATTCTGTGAACTATCTGCAATGCCAGTATACTTTCCTGAGATAAGGGGCCCAAATGTGTTCACAGTATTTCAGGTGTGATCTGACTAGTGTCTTGTATAGTTTCAGCAAAACATCCCTATTGTTATATTCCAATTCCTATGAAATAAAGACCAACATTCAACTGTCCTTCCCTCTTAGCCGCTGAACTTGGATGCTACCTTTTCGTGATTCGGATGAGGACTCGCACATGTCTTTAGCTTCTGCAGTTTTTCTCTATTTAAATAATATTCAGCTGCCCTATTCTTCCTGCCAAAATGCATAACCTCACGTTTCCACACATTATATGTCATTTACCAAGTTTTGCCCATTCTCTTAATTTGTCTGTATGTCTTCATAAACGTTTTGTGTAAATCTCACCATTGGCTTTCCCATGTATTTTTGTGTCATCCATGAATATGGCTATCGTGCATACACTTTTCTCATCCAATTCATTAATGTATGTTAATAGAGTAATAGAGAAGTACAGCACAGAAACAGACCCTTCGGTCCAACTTTTCCATGCCGACCAGACATCCTAAATAAATCTAGTCACATTTCCCAACATTTGACCCATATCCGTTTATACCCTTCCTAATCATGTATCCATCCAGGTACCTTTTAAATGTTGTATGTATGTTATAAATAATTTTGCCCAAGCACTGATCCCTGTGGCAGTCCATTAGTTACAAGTTGCCATCCTGAAAATACCCACTTTATTCCATTTCTCTGTCTTCCATTTGTTAGCCAATCTTCTGTCCATGCCAGTACACTACATCCAAAACCATGGGCCCTTAACTTATTTGTTAGTCTCACATGTAGCTCCTTATTAAACATCTTTTGAAAATTCAAATACTTTATAATCACAGCTTCCTCTTTATCTATCCTGCTTGTTACTTCCTCCAATAATTCTAATAAATTTGTCAGGCACGATTTCCCTTCATGAAGCCATGCTGACTCTGCTTGATTATATTATACATTTCTAAATGCTCTGCTGTTATTATCCCTTATAATGTACTCTTAAAAATTTCTCAATAACAGATGTTAAGCTCACTGGCCTATAGTCAACTTTTTTCTTGTCCCCTTCCTGTTTTCAATAAAGGTGTTACATTGGCAGTTTTCTAATCCTCTGGGATTTTTCCAGAAGCTAAGGAGTCCTGGAAGATTACTACCAATACATTTACTATCTCTATAGCTACTTCCTGTAATATGCAAAGATGTGCATCCCATCTGTTCCATGGGACTCATTGGTCTTACGCCCCATTAATTTCCCTCGCACTTTTTCTCTCGTGATAGTTATTGTGTTTATTTCTTTTTCTTTTGCCCCATGTATATTTAGTAATTTTGGGATGCTATCAGTGTCTTCGACTATGAAAACTGATGCAAAGTATTTGTTTAGTTCCTCTGCCATTTGCTGCTTCCCCATTATTATTTCCTCAGCCTCATTCTGTAAGGGCTCTTTGTTCACTTTTTGGCTTCGGTCTTTTTGTATATTTAAAGAAACATTTGCTGTCTATTTTGATATTACTTGCAATTCTACTCGCAAAGTTTATTGTCTGCTTTTTGTTGGTTTTTAAAATTTGACCAATCCTTTGGTTAAACTCTAATTTTTGTCCCAAGGCATGTTTTTATTGCCCAATCCTATCTTTAACTTCGCTGGTTAACCATATTTGGCTAATTCCCTTCCTAGAATCCTCCTTCACTGAAATATGCCTTGTCTGTGAGCCTTGAACCATTTTAACAGCAATCCAGGACCTTAGTGAACAACAGGTGGTGTCACGACCTTAATCGATGGAATTTAAGATTTCAGAAAGAAACAGGAGCAGCAGAGGAGGAAACAGAATGAATCAAAATCAAGCCAAACACAAAAATAAATTGAAAAGGGAAAGAAACATTGAAGAGAGTAAGCGAGAAAAAAGTTCGAAGTGTGCAAAAAATTTTATGCTGTCTCAAACAACAATTCATCTCCAAGAATAAGAGATCAGTTCAATTTGTTCCTTTTTTGGTTTGGGAATACTGAGTTACTTTGCAGTGAGAGAAATCTCATTAAAAAGATAGTTATGGTGTAAAGTTCCAGCCCTAACTTCCTGCCCTAAATTTAATTAGCAATTAATGTGCAAGTGCATCAATTTCATGAAACTCTTGGGGAGGTTGATGGCAAGCTTCCATTTTTATGAATTGTAACAGCCGACTGCAGAGAATCATCCAGCAACGTGTGGCAATTTGGAATTCACAAGATATGACATTCTTGCCACTAATTTATGGGTGAGTTACACATTGATAGAAGCATATGCATTAAATACTCTTTTTTTGTTAGACATGCTTGGGCCAATATATTTACGTTGTCTTCCTCAAATGATGGAACTGACGGATTGTTGAATATTTGTATAGAAACTAAAGCCTTTTTTAATTTCCAATAGGCCTGTGGAGAGACTGAGTATTACCTGGAGGCGAAGCGGTGTGAAACTAATGAATGGAATCAGTATATTTGGAAGGCGATTGACAATCTTAAATCCAACTTCAGCTGTTATTGGCATGTATGAGTGTGAAGCTACATTACAGAGCAGTAGCGTTGTTCCTGTAAACGCTCATGCCTACCTGTCCATTATAGGTAATGATTGTGTTTAAAGTGCTGGGGAATGAATTTCCACTCCAGTTCTTGAGATGCAAATATTTAATTCCATCATTAAATGTTTTCAGCCACTTGTGTATGATTTTGATTAATACAAAACTAGTAACCTTTTCAGTAAAGCTTTATAAATTTAGAGTGTAAGGAAGATTTCATTTGTCGTGGTCAAACAGATCATTTGCAAACGTTAAAAGATTTTTATTAATTAATATAAGTAAATGCAAAGATCAACTTCATACAGTTTTGGGATGGTTAATGTAATGGATTTTTTAATCTGCATTTACAGTTAGTTTTAAATGTAAAGGCTTTAAAAATCCATGGTTGTTGTGGAATTATGTTAGAGATTCCTCTGTATCCTGCTGGATCCCTCTGCCCATTACAAACATGCTTGTCAGTATAAGGTGTTTTTGGGGATGAGAATAGGATTTGCTACTTTGCAAGTTCCAAAGCAGAAAGCAATCACTGGTTTCTGATATATAATACCAGCATACATCTCTAAGAATCAGTGGTGTGTAGATCAGTTTGCACACTGCAAAAAAAACAATCAACTTAGTTTTGTTTTACTGTCTACAAAAATGGCTACAAGGATGCTACTTACCTGGTTCTTTGGAGTTGGTAGTTGCCATAGTGGATGGAGAGTGATCTGACTCACCATCACAGGGAACACTTTCAGCAGATCGACAGTCCTAGTGCTACACTTCCCTACCATTAGAATGTAAATTGGAAAATTTCGCCATGACCTTACAGTACACCATGGCTGTTGACGAAGGTATCCATGGAATGCAATCCAGCCAATGCACCCAAAGATGTCTCCAGAATGCATGTTCTGGACTTGCTCCACTACTATAGCCTTCTACTTGAAAGCTATTCCTTTACTGTGAATTTGCTGGCCTAAATGAAAAACTAGTCAAATACAATATAACATGAAGCATATTTCTGGAATTTTTAAATATTTAAATTAAGGTTTTCTGTAAAACCTACTTCTAATATGTACACAGTGTTTAACCCTAAATTTAATTTTTCCTTCACTATCACTTCTCCCATAGAACCACCATATTTTACCGCAGAACCTGAACGGAGAATTCAGGGTGAAGTAGAAAAAACTGTTGATATTCCATGTCGAGCAATGGGTGAGTATTGAGAGCAAACTAGAAACTTTTTGTAAGTTTATTTGATTTCTCCAAATAGATAAAAGTGGAATATACATTTTTGAAGTGTATTTTCATTCTGCATTATTAAAAAAGAGCATATACATTGTGTGGTTTTAACTCTTCATTACTTGCAGGTATACCTTTACCTAGTCTGGAATGGTACAAAGATTCAATCCCAATAATAATGTTGAACAACAGCAGATATAAAGAAATGGTAAGTGGGATCCTGCAGATCCAGAGGCTGGTCCCTGAAGACTCAGGAATATTCCAGTGTTTTGCTAAGAATGAAGCAGGGGATATTCAAACACCTTCATATCTCACTGTTACAAGTAAGTATTGTGTTATATATGAAATTTGTAATTTTTTTGCTTTGGGACTGCTAAGAATGAAATAGGAGATATTCAAACAGCTTTATATCTGACTTCTACCAGTGAACATTGCTACAAATATGAAATTTGAGATTGTGTCTTTGATTTAGGGTGAAATGGAGGAATGAAGGGAGGCCATGTGACCTATTCTGAACTCTCCTGATGACAAGCCTCGGTGGTTTGATTGTTGAAGGTTAAAGAGAGGCCCACTCTATCTTACTGGGAAAAGGTTGTAAAGTATTTACATCTGCAAATGATGATCAAAGGAGCTGTGCTGATGACAGATACACTGTCTCCAAGCCTCAAGGAGATGTTAGAATTCAAGTTTTATATACAGATATACTTTAAACTACCTCTTCAATTCCAAAATAAAATGAAATAAGGCGTGGGGAGGATGCTCTAAAGATTAGTTAAGCAGCATTTCTGTCTCAGTATAAGCCCATGTAATATTGGTATTGAAACTGGCTTTGAAATGAGCGAACTCTATGGGAGGCTGTTGTAGGACTGGGTTGTGGCTTTCTCATAAACTTCACAGACAGAATCAGTCTCCAAGAATTCAAGAGAAAGAGTGCAGAGAGATGGGGAGTAGCAAGCATTTATTGTTCTCTTTGCAGGATGTGGGTGGAAGGTTATGTTTGGATGAAAGAGGCCAAGTTCGTGAATGTTTAAACAAACTGGAAGATTAGCTTAGCTTTAGCTGAAGGAGAGAACTTCCAGTTTATCTCTTACTGTGAAATCCAGTCTGTGATTTGGAGTTACCAGGCTGGGAAAGGTAAAGAAATTAAGCAAGCCTTCTGGAGCTAAGAATCGCTACAGACTGGTTCCAGGAGAATGAGTGTTTACTGAAGAGGGCAAAGTAAAACTGTGACAGGGATATTTTCCATCATTGTTAGACTTAAATGGCTGAATGTGTTCTGCAGTTTGGAACCTATGTTGCCTGACAAAATGATGTTTAATTAAATGTCTTAAGTCTTGATATGTGGTCTAATAATTTCACTGGAAGGTGGAGTTTGTTTTTAAAAGATATCAATCTACATGGAATTCATAGCAGTATCAATCTACTCTTACTGTAATTGGATGGGAATACGAGCCTCTGGTTGTTAGTTTGAGTAAATTTAGCAACCTTGAAATAAGTATACAGTTAACTCCAGATAAACACATTCTTGAACTACATATATTATTGTGTTCCAAACTGCTTTCCTCTTTATTTTGTTGTATGGAGTTCCTGATTCAGACATAGATCTGAACCACAATATACTGTAACCCTATGTTCACAAGTAAATGTACTTTTAATTGCTTTAGTGTGTGCTCTAAACTTAGAG
The DNA here is from genome assembly GCF_004010195.1 of Chiloscyllium plagiosum. Lineage (NCBI taxonomy): Eukaryota > Metazoa > Chordata > Chondrichthyes > Orectolobiformes > Hemiscylliidae > Chiloscyllium > Chiloscyllium plagiosum. The sequence continues at coordinate 42,469,298 of NC_057730.1, forward strand.
ATATTCCATAAATATTAAGCTTAGCAATAGTTAAAATTGTCATTCCACATTATTTGTGCAAAATTACATCCGTGAATAGTAAATTAATTTGTTTATCAATAGCAGAGTTAAGTCCTTTAAGTCTCAAGAGATAACTGTGTCAGACATAGCATTTCTTTCTATGTATACAAACATCAAAAATACTCCAATCCACTGATGCTACCTTAATCCCTTGCTTGGGGGTAAATACAGCTGGAGCTGGTTAGAGACATCTCTGTAGTTTTGGTTTTAGGTCTCTTGTGGTTCATTGGTATCTTCGCTACCTCTGAGGCAAGAGGTACTGCCGTTGTCTGGCAGACTGGTCTCTACTTTGCAGAGGCTGAGCGCCAGCTCTCCGATCGCTCCTCCTATCTCTCTCTTTATCATGATTCCACCATGGAACAGCAGACCATTGTGTTCACTATGGTTACAAATCTCATTTTATCTGGTGATCTCCCATCCAGTGCCATAATCTCCCAACACTGCACAGGTCGCTTCTACCTCTTCCCCAGAATCCACAAACAGGCTGAACAGACCCATTGTTTCTGCCTGCCTCTGCCCCACAGAACTCATCTCTTCCAACCTTGACTTGATTTTTTTCTCCCTTTGTCCAGTCTGTTCCCACTTACATCCACGATTCCTCAGACCCTTTACATGAGTTTCAAAATTTCCAGGTCATAGTCTCTAGCCACCCCTTCTTTACCATGAGTGTGCAATCCTTTTCAATGTCCATCCCTCACCAGAATGGTCTCAAGGCTCTCTGTTTCTTCCTGGAACAAAGGCCTGAACTGTCCCCACCCACCACCATCCTCTTCTGCCTGGCCAACCCTAAACAATTTTTCTATTAACTCCTCTCACTTTCTTCAGGCCAAAGGGTAGCCATGGGTACCCACATGAACCCTGGTTATACTGGTCTCTTTGTGTGTTATGGAGAACATTCCTTGTTCCAGTCCTATTCTGACTCCCACCCACAACTTTTTGTCCAGTACATCAATGATATTGTCAGTGCTGCTTCCCTCTGTCTTCTGGAATTGGAAATGTTTATCAATTTCACTTCCAATTTCAGGCCCACTCTCACCATGACGTGGTCCATCTCTGACTCCTCCCTTCCCTTCCTTGACATCTGTTTCCATTTTTGAGGATAGACTGGCCACTAATATCCAATATAAACCAACCGACTCCCACAGTTACCTGGACTATGCATCCTCGCACCATTTCCTGTAAGGACTTTCCATTCTCCCAGTTCCTCTGTCTCTGAAACACCTGTTTTGATGTGCCAACTTCGATAAGGGCACCTCCAAAATGTGCACCTTCTTCCTCAATCTAGGACTCCCCACCACTGTAGCTCACGATGCCCTCAGAGGGTCCAACCCATCTCCTGCATTTCATCCCTCACCCCCTCTCTTCCCTTCCACTACAGAGATAGCATCTCCCTTGTCCACACCTACCGGCATCCACATCCAGAGGATCATTAGCTGCCATTTCTGCCACCTCCAGCGGGATGCCACCACTAAACACACATTCTCCTCTTCACCCCTGTCAACCTTCTGCAAGAACCATTCCCTCTGGGACATCCTGGTCTACTCTTTCTTCATTCCCAACCCCTTCCCATCCACAGCCCCATAACACTTTGCCCTGCAATTGCAGAAGTTGGAACACCAACCTATTTACTTACTCCTTCCTCAGTATCCAAGGGTCCAAACACACCTTCCAGATCAATTTGTGCTTTACCTGCACTTCACTCCATCTATTCCACTGCATTCGCAGCTCACAATATGGTCTCCTCGACATTGACTAAACAAAATGTAGACTGGGTGAAGGGTTCGCAGAACATCTGCATTCTATCCACAAAAAAAACCCCTGAACACCCAGTTGCCTGCCACTTCATTTTCCACTTGGGAACTCTATAGCCTTCTGGACTCAATATCAAATTCAATGCTTCCATGCTTTCATCTGCTTCCATGTCCTTAACTCAGCACCCCTACACCAGGCCAAGTGACCGATGGGCATGCTGTTACACACAATCCATTGTTAGCCACTAGTAATCCCCATTAGTAGCTACTCAATCTCCCAAGCTGATTATCTAAATATTCTTCTCTCTCTTTGAACTCTATCTCCACCTAGCGTTTACCCCTTACCCTCTATTTTTGCATAAAAAAACAACTTTTCCTAACTGCCATCAGCTCTGAGGAAGGGTCACTGGACCTGAACTTAACTTTGATTTCTCTCTGTAGCTGCTGCCAAACCTGCTGAACTTTTACATCCATTTCTGTTTTACATCCATTTCTGAGCCAAGAGGCCTGGTTTCAAGTCTCACCTGCTCCAGAGGTGTGCCATAGCATACATGGATGGGTTGATTTAAAAATATCGAGAAAAACTCAACAGGTCTGGCAGCATTTGTGGAAAGAAGGCAAAGTTAATATTTCGGGCATAGTGATCCTTCTATTCTGAAGAAGGTCACTGACCCGAAATGTTAACTCTGCTTTCTCTCCACAGATACTGCCGGATCTGCTGAGCTTTTCCAGCAATTTCAGTTTTTGTTTCTGATTTCAAGCATTTGCAGTCCTTTGTTTTTTGGTTTGTATTACAGTGTTTAAGTGATCAAAACCTAGGTTTTACCATACTATTGTTTGAGAAAGTATGTATGATTATACCTTGAAGCACTAATTAATTTCTACTTAAGATTTAAGCTTAAATAGAAATTAATTAGTTAAGGCGGCATTTAGCATATTTGCCTTCTTTGCCCAGACCTTTGAGTATAGGAGTTGAGATGTCATCTCGAGGTTGTGCAGAATATTGGTGAGGCCTGTTCTGGAGTACTGTATGCTAATCTGGTTGCCCTGTGTTTGGAAGGATACTATGATACTATAGTTCAGAAAAGATTTACCAGGTTGTTGCTGGGAATGGAGGTTTGAGATTTGAAAATAGACTGGAAAGGATGGGACTTTTTCACTGGAGCTGGCTGAGTGACCTTATTGGGGTTTATAAAATCATGAGAGGCATAGATAGGATGAATGACAAGGATCTTTTCCCCAGGGGGGGAGAGTTCAAATCTAGGGGACATATTTTTAAGGTGAGAGGAGAAAGATTTATAAAGGACATGAGGGGCAACTTTTGTTTTTACACAGAGTGGTTTGTGTGTAAAATGAACTACCAGAGAAGGTGATGGATGCAAGTACGGTTACAACATTGAAAAGAAAGAAGTCTGAGGCTGGTACAATTGAGAAGAAGAGCAAATCAAATAGTCAAGGCAGGCAAGAGCAAGGCAGAGAATGAGGTAATATTGATAAATTAAACTGCATTTACTTCAATGCAAGACCCTACCATTCACCATGAAACTCCTAGCTTGATTTGACTTTCCAAAATGCAACACCTCACACTTATGTACATTAAGCTCCATTTGCCATTTTTCAGCCCACTTTTCCAGCTGATCAAGAAACTGCTGCATTTTCTGATAACCTTCCTCACTGTCCACAATATTGCCTGTTTTAGTGTCATCTGCAAACTTACTAATCATGCCTTGTACATTCTCATCCAAATCACTGATATAGATAACAAACAGTAATGGGCCCAGCACCGACCCGAGACACTCCACTAGTCATAGGCCTCCAGTCCAACAAGCATCCTTCCACTATTACCCTCTGCTTCCTACCATCAAGCCAATTGTGTATCCAATTTGCCAGCTCCCCCTGGATTCCATACAATCTAACCTTCCAGAACAGCCTACCATGTGGACTATTCCTGGGAAGTTATTTGGCTGGACTGAAGAATATGAAAGGGATAATCACCTTACAGAGATTATATTATCCACGCCCCAAATAGTAAGCGGGCAGTTGAGAAGCAACTGAAGTTTGTGAGGAGATCTTGGATATCTGTAAGAATGATAGAGTTGTAATTTAAGGAGATTTTAACTTTTCCACCATGGACTGGGTCTGCCATAGTGTTAACAACTTGGATGGAGAGGAATTTGTTAAGTGTGTACAAGAAAGTGTTCTTATTCAGTATGTGGATGAAGCTACTGGAGATGGAACAATGCTTGGAAATAAGGCAGAGCAAGTGACTGTCAGTGGGGAAGCACCTTTGGACCAATAACCAGAATTCTATTAGTATTAAATAGTTCTGGAAAAGAATAGACTGGATCTAAATGTTCAAGTTCTAAATTGGAGTAAGCCATTTTTGACAGTATTGGGCAAGAACTTTCAAAAGCTGATTGGGAGAGGCTATACACAGGTTAAGGGATGGTTGGAAAGTGGGAGGTCTTCAAAAATGAGATAACAAGAGTCCAGAGGCATTATGTTTCTATTGGAATGAAGGGCATGGCCAGTAGGTGTAGGGAATGCTGAATGACTAGATAAATTGAGGCTTTGGCCAAGAAAAAGAAGGAGGCATTGTAGGAGGTACAGACAGCTAGAAACGAGTGAATGTTTTGAGGGGTATAAGGGCAGTAGCCGTATACTTAGAGGGAAATCAGGAGGGCAAAAAGGGGACACGAGACAGCTTTGGCAAATAGGATTAAGGAGAATCCAGTGATTCTACCAACATATTAAAGGCAAAAAGAGTAACTAGGGAGAGAATGGAGCCCCTTATAGATCATCAAGGCCGAAGTGTGGAACTGGAGGTGATAGGTACGATACTACATGAGTATTTTGCTGTATTACTGTGGAGATGGATATTGAAGCGAGAGAACTGGGAGAAATAAATAATGATACCTTGAAAAGTGTCCATATTACAGAGGTTGTGGTGCTGGAGGGCCTAAAACACATAAAGTTGGGTACATCGCAAGGACATGATTACGTGTATCTCAGTACATTGCAGGAAGCCACGGAAGTGATTGTTGGGCCTCTTGCTGAGATATTTGTCATCGATAGCAATAGCTGAGGTGTCAGACGACATGAGGGTGGTTAATGTGGTGCCATTACTTAAAAGAGGTGGTAAGGAAAAATCAGTCAACTGTCGACTAGTAAGCCTGATGTCACTGGTGGGTAAGTTGTTGGAGGGGATTCTGAGGGACAGGGTTTATATGTTTTGTAAAGGCAAGGACTGATTAGGATAGTCAGCATGGCTTTGTGCATGCGAAATTGTGTCTCGCTAACTTGATTAAGTTTTTTAAAGAAGTAACAAGGAAGGCTGATGAAGGCAGAGCAGTGGAAGTTGCATAAATGGACTTCTGTAAGACATTTGACAAGGTTCCACATGGTAGACTGGTTACTAAGGTTAGATCACTTGGAATCCAGGGAGAGCTAGTCATTTGGATACAAAATTGCCTTGAAGGTAGGAGATGGGGTGGTGGAGGTGGAGGTGTGCTTTTCAGTCTGGAGGCCTGTGATCAATGGTGTGCTGTAAGGAACATTGCTGGGTCCACAGCGTTTTGTTCTTTATATAAATGATTTGGATGTGAATATTGGAGGAGTGCTTAGCAAGTTTGCAGATGGCACCGAAATTGGTAATGTAGTGGACAGTGAAGAAGAATATCTCAAAGCACAATAATACCTTGACCAGATGGACTGATGGGCCAAGAACTGGCACATAGTATTTAATTTAGATACAGTAAGGTGCATTTGCTAAGGCAAATCAGACAGGACTTATGCAGTTAATGGTAGGGTACTGGGGAACGTGGCCGAACTAAAGGACCTTAGGGTGCTTTTTCATTGTTCCTTGAAGGTGGAGTTACAAGTGTACAGGGTAGCAAAGGCAGCATTTGGTACACTTGCCATTATTGGTCAGCACATTGAGTATAGGAGTCAAGATGTCATGTTGTGGCTGTACAGGACATTGGCTAGGCCACCTTTGGAATACTGCATTCAGTTCTGGTCTTCCTGCTATAGGAAAGATGTTGTTAAGCTTGAGAGTGTGCAGAGAAGGTTTACAAGGATAGTGCCAGGTTGGAGAGTTTGAGCTATAGGGAGAAGCTGAATAAGCTGGGGCTATTTCCTTGGAGTGTCAGATGCTTAAAAAAATCATGTGGGGAATCGACAGGGTAAATAGCCAAGGTCATTAACTCAGCATTGGGGAGCCCAAAACCAGAGGGTGGAAGGGGAAAGATTTAAGAGGAACTTAAAGAGCAACTTTTCCATAAGAAGGCGGTGCGTGTATGGAATGAGCCATCAAAGAAAATGGTGGAGGCTGGTATAATTACAACATTTAAAAGGTATCTGGATGGGCATATGAATAGGAAGGGTTTAGAGGGACCTTGGCCAAGTGCTGGCAAATGAGACTAGATTAATTTAGGATATCTGGTTGGCATGGACGAGTTGGATCAAAGGGTTTGTTTCCATGCAATATTACTCTATGACTCTGTTTAAAAGACATTTGGATAAGATAAACGAAAGGTTTGGAGGGATGTGGACCCAAGTGCAGTCAGATGGGACTATTTTAGTTTAGGAACATGGTCAGTGTGGACTGATTGGATCATAGGATATGTTTCCATGCTGTATGACTCTATGACTCTTTTTATCTGCTTGTTCTTAATTTACCATGTAATGTACTGAAATTTCTGTAGTTGAATAAGAGGATTATTTTTCCACTCGGTGTATCTGTTGTTTCAGGTTATAACAGTTACAGGATGATAAAAGCAAAAATCTGAAATATCAAAAAAATTCAAGGAAAAAATTAATATTGAATCAATTTACAGGAACAGCTTAAATTTATCTAACACCCATCAAGTAAAAGGTAGAATGATAGGCACACTGGAAAATTGACAATCACCTGATGAAGGAGCGTCGCTCCGAAAGCTAGTGTGCTTCCAATTAAACCTGTTGGACTATAACCTGGTGTTGTGTGATTTTTAACTTTGGAAAATTGAAGACATGGTTGAGCAGTGAGTTTCAGAAGGCTTTTCAAAGCATGAAGGAATTGAATGAGATGGAATAGTTTAGGATGACAATTTTGAAGAACCGGTTTTAGTAACCCTGCATCAATTCAGCCAATTCAACACTTCTCATCATTATCAAGAACCAGTTGGAGACATTGGATATTGCAAAGGCAACATACCCCTGACAACATTCCAGCAATTGTGCTGAAGACTTGTGCTCTAGAACTTGCCATTCCCCAAGCCACGCTGTTTCAGTAGTTATAATGCTGACTTCTATCTGACAGCAGAAAACTTGCTCAGGTATGTCCTGCAAACAAGCAGGACAAATTCAAACCAGCCAATTACAGTTCCATCAGTCCACTCTTGAGTATCAGTACAGTGATGGAAAGTGTCATTAACACTGCAATCAAGCATCATTTGCTCAGTAATAACCTGATCATTTGGGTTCCACCAGAGCCACTCTGCTCCTGACTTCATTGCAGCCTTGGTTCAAGCATGGACAAAAGAGCTAAATTCCAGAGGTGAGAGTGACAGCCGTTGATACCAAGACTGTGTTTGACCAAGTGTGACTTTGAGAAGCCCTAGCATAGGAATTTCTGCAGTACCTCTTGCAGAAAACATTGATTGTGTAATGTTATGATGCCAATGTTATGGAAGCCATAATCTTTAAATATTGGCTGAGTCTTTAAATATTGCCAGAGCACCACGTAGTACATTATAATCATGCTGTCAAAAGCATTCCATGCATGCAACAGAACATAAAGTGTCAGTGGAATTTGACAATAAACAATACCAAATGCTGAGTTGGCACTACATACATAAAATGGCTACTTCACTCAGTGGCAGTCATGCACAGAGAATCATGTTGATACTAGAAAGAAATAATGCAAATAGTGAAGATGTGAAGTAAAAACAGATAATGCTGTAACTACCCAGCAGGCAATACAGCATCTTGGAAGAAATAGAGTTAATATTTCAATAATGTAAGCTTTCATCAGAATTGAGAAAAGGTTTATGTACGTGAAAGGGTGAGGGGGGAAAGGAAACGAGAAGATCAGTGATGGAATGAAGAGTAGGGCAACTTAAAAGGCAAAAATGTTGATGATTCAAAAGCCAAAGAGAACAGTGATGTGCGAGGTAAAGAAATTTTAAAAAATGGATTGCAGTCATCCTGAATACAAAACCAAGGGATCGTGTTGGTGAATATTTGCTGTCATGGCAGTAGCAGTGAGGCAGACATCCTGAGCTGATCTTTGAGGAGAAAGTGAGGGCTGCAGATGCTGGAGATCAGAGCTGAAAATGTGTTGCTGGAAAAGCGCAGCAGGTCAGGCAGCATCCAAGGAACAGGAGAATCGATGTTTCAGGCATAAGCCCTTCTTCAGGAATGCCCGAAACATCGATTCTCCTGTTCCTTGGATGCTGCCTGACCTGCTGCGCTTTTCCAGCAACACATTTTCAATCCTGAGCTGATCAGCTAATACCACCATCTTGTAGCCATATGGAGAAATCAAAGACTAGTTGATTGGTGACAAATGCTACTTAATCAGATACAGCTGTGACCCATGCATCAAGTGTGCATTGCCACTCATGTTCAAAGAACTTCTCTATAACCAGAATATTGTGGAGCAAACCATCAAAAAATGATTCTGTTGCTTGGATCATTCAGAGGAAAGCCCTCCATTCTGGCTAGAACACATCTCCAAGCATGTAGTAAACTGCTGCATCCTTCACAAGCTCACTGTCAAGATAGGAAAGCCCTTGCCAGCATACTTTTTGTGGTACTTCAAAAGAAGGAGAATGAGGGCATGTATCCATGTCTTCTGTGTTCTGCTGGGCTTTTCAAGCCCATCTGTTTCAGATCCTTCTTCTGAGATCACATCTCCACTGCTTTTCCAACTTTTTCTTCCTTCTGCTGAATCCCATCGCAATGTATTCTTGTCTTAATTCGAAAATGAGACTCCAGAAAAAGACGTCTAAAAGAAGTAACTGAATTCAACAATCCACTTCCGATAATATGTACAAAACAGAACTATTTACTCTGCACATTGTCTTTGTGCTTGTCTTGATGGTGCTGTTGCCTAGCTTTGTGCTCATAGGCTGTGCTGTCCCACATTAAAAACTATGGCTTACATTGGTGGAGAGCCAGAGCAGTGCAGATGGCCTGAAATTTAAATTTGAGTAGCTCTGTAACTTGAGGTCTGGATATGAGGGTGCACTACCTCAGCATAGGCATTAACTGTCTAGGTTGGCTGACTGTAAAATGATCATTAAATTCCTACTCATAGATGTTTTCAAGATTAGGAAAACCAAGAATGCTGTTTATATTTCAAGTGATATGTAACAGGTTACTCTCTCATACAGTCAGCTTGGAATGGAAGAAAGTTTTTTTTGTGATCAAGATAATGCAAATAGATGTAAGATTAAATCATTTCATGTTAAGCTAATTTAAGTTTATTTTTCCTTCCCAAAGTAGAAATTTAAAATATCATTAATCTCATTTTGGTGATATATTTTTCAGACATTGCACCATCTTTCATTCGAGCTCCATCAGACACTGCAGTGACAGATGGAACAGCAGCAGTTTTACACTGTGAAGTTTCAGGAGCACCAAAACCGCGCATTACATGGAAAACAGGTAAATATAGTAAAATGTTATTTTGGGAAAGAATAAAGCATTATGCTTTCATTTTTCCCTGATGACAAATTAGATAACATCAATGTCAAAATTGTTTTTCAATGCACACTGCCAACAACAATCGAGAGAAGTCCTTCTATCTATAGTAGTCAAACTGCCTGCTTCAAAGTTTGAACAAATTATTGAACTCTGCAATCCTGTGATGAAAGTTTGTATTTCAAAACTTAGTCATTTTCCTAAATATAATGATGAAAATATATAATCAGTCTCCAGCCTGACCACCATTTCTCTTCTCAAAAAGATACTTTGTTTTTCAAATGTAAAAGTTTTGACAGATTTAAGAAAGGAACTTTGTGGAAACTTGGCTTGCAAACTTTTCTTCTCATTTAGTCACTAGTTTTTATGAAGCAAAATGTGGTTACCCCATCTATTCAACAACTTTCTCATTTAGAAGAATAGCTGAAAAATTGATGGGAAGGGTATTTGAATATGCAATGTTCCAATCAAAAGAGTGTTATCTCTTTGTTTCAATCACTTTGCCTAAGAAAAATCAATTGCGGATATTAAAAATTTGACATAAGTTTATACAAATTGAAGAACTGCAAGTAATGTGATTTGTTGCATGAAATCCCATTCAGTTGTTACACCTTTGCTCGCTGAGTGTATTGGCTCCCAGTAACTGCAATAGTAAAATTCCCCTGCTCCTTTGCCTTCACGGACTTGCATTTCATCCCATCCCATATTTTTTTCATCTCCAGCCTTCCAATTCTACAACCTTCCAAGATATTCATGGCCATCTAATTCTAGCCACATAAACATTCCTGATTTTAATTGTTCCACCATTTGTGGTCATACTTTCAGATGCTAAGGCCAAAGCTCTGGAGTTCCCTCCCAAATCCACTCTGTCTCGCTTTCATTCTTAAACACACTTCATAAAATCTAGCAGTTTAGTCCATCTTTTGATTATTTGCCCTCCTATTTACTTAACTGGCTCAGTATCAGTTTTTTTGTTGATGTTCCTAAGAAGTGCAATAGAATGTTTTAATACCTTCAATGCACCATATAAATAAAGATCTGTATGTTCTTATATGTTATGATTTGCCTGTACTGCCTGCAAAAGAAAACTTTTCATTGTATTTAGGTACATGTTGCAATAATAAATCAAATCCGATACAAGTTGTCACCTTCTTTGCAGTCTTTCTCTCGTTCTTCCTTTCTTTCTATAGTACGTGGATATATTGTCTACATTGCTGCACAAGTATATTGCTGAGAGTTGTCTGCATTTACTGATTAGCCTCATTTTCGAACAGGCACTAAGATATTGGCAAGTGGTTCAATACAAATTCCACGGTTTGTACTTTTGGAGTCAGGCGGACTACTGATAAAACCAGCCCATACTGAAGATGCAGCAGCATATACCTGCTTTGCAGCGAATTCCAAAGGAACAGTGAATGCATCAGCTGAGCTTACTGTGTGGAGTAAGTATTTTGAAATAAGGGTGAAACTGAAATTGGGGCTAACAAATATGTTTGTTTTTGAAGGGTCTCAAGAGTTTTCTTCATCATGCAGTTCTCCACCACTTTCCCCAAGTAGATATTATGAATAAATCTCGACAGTGATATTTGGCCGCATGGGTAGAAGAGTCATCCTTAATTCAGGCACTCACTCAGTACCCTCACATGCTCATGTTCCAGACTAAAATAACGATCAGGACTTTGAGCACAACCTGCATTCTCTTCGAAAGAGAGGGAACTAACTGAGGGCAGTGGAAGTGTCTCTACTGCCATCAGAATCTGCACTCAGTATTGCACCAGGGGTCATGTCAGTTTACTAATTATTAGATCACCCTTCATGTTGATGTATAATCATTTGTACACCCCAGTCCAACACCGGCATTTCCAAATCATATAATCATTAGATAATCTTTATTAAGGGAATAGTCAACAACTATTTCCTGGTAACCAGCTGATACGTTACACAATCCAACAAGATGTAATATTTATTTATAATGCAATATTTATTACACACAAGGTGAGTTCCAAGGCTATTATTTGTTTTATATTTTCTAATCAACAGCTCAGAAATGTTATTACATACTTCTAGATCAGGTGGGAATTAAATTCTGATTTCCTAGTTCATAGTAGGGACCTTACCACTGGAGGTACTCCCTCCACCCTTCCCAGGCTTTTTCTGACTTACCTAAGGTTTGTTCTGTCACACCTGCAGGCAACAGATTGTAACTTGGTGTAAAAGAGAGACATTTCATCTCAGTAAATGAATGCAAATAAAATTGTTCTGTTGACAGCACCTCATTCTGCGTAATCAGAACAAAGATCATGTCTGTCCACCCCCCACCCCCTCACATCCTTTTATGCTTTAAGGATATCAAGGTAAAATAGAAAAGTTAAACTAATTTATTTTCAAAATGAATCACTTTAAAATTGCATTTGAAATATGTTAGAAATAAATCAAAGTGTTGCTTTTGACACAAAAATGCTTAAAAGAAATGGTGAAAGGAAGATGTGACTTGGGTATGAGATTAATTTGCAGCAGGGACCTGTGAAATGGAATAAATCTGTGGAAGCAAATGTAGTTGCTAATAGATTTTTAACACGCTACATGTCAGTAAATTGTCAAAGGAAGTGATTTAGATGCAGCCAACTTTTACAGCCTTCATTCACGTCTGTTGATCGCTTGAAAATTTCATAATATATCTAAAGCTTTAGTCTAGAGTCTAAATCTTGAGTTAATTCTCATTTTAGCACCATTGTGGATAATTGCTTGCCCCATTTACTGCCATTGACGATTACATCTGCAGCCCACATTATCGTTTGTGACATTTTCAGAAATTGATCTGTCCACTTAGCATTTGTGGGCTATTTTTTCTGTAAAACTCATTTAAAAGAGACTTGGTTTCAGAAAGGCTATGACAGAGATCAGTTAAATGTTCAAATCAAACTTGGCACAGCTTCAAAGTAGAAGGAAGTTATACTTTGTAGAAATAACTTCATTTTGCATTGGTAAAAAGCCTTTAGAAACTCCTTGTCAGGATTGTTTAGTTTTTAACTGAAAGGATGACTGGTGTAGGAATTGGGAAAGCGGAAAAGGTGAGTGATAACAGAAGTATTTTTCTGATCTTTTCAAAACTTAATTATAAAGTATTACCAGATTTTTATGTTTTTGCCCTTATTCTAATTTTCGTGGGAGAATTTTCTTACACCCTCAATGATGTGAGCAATGACAAATTGGTGAGGAAAATATGGGAAGATCAGAAAAAGGAAATACTCAACATTGAGAAAACAGAACAATTTTGCTGTCGAAGTATTTTGACAGCAAGATGCAAAGCAAGGATGGATGGATGGATTAACATCACATGATACCTATTTGCATGGATTAACATCACATGATACCTATTCTCACTTCGTTAAGAAGCAGCTTGCTATTCTCTGACGTGGCTCAGAGAAACTGGTCTATGACAATTCCTGACATGAGTGTCAGAATGAGCACCTGCTGACTCTAGCTCGCTGCTTGCCCTCTGGGCCTAAGATTTCGTCAGCAGTCCTAATCACCTCAGGGCATTCTTCATGGGTGACAACCACCTGTATTGACTGCCCATAGAAATTGCATTGGACATGTATCAGCCTCACCATATTATCAAGGCGCATCTCAACTCACTTAGAATACGAGCGAAAGTGAGGACTGCAGATCCTGGAGATTAGAATCGAGAGTGTGGTGCTGGAAAAGCACAGCATTTCAGGCAGCATCCGAGGAGCAGAAAAATCGACCTTTCGGGCAAAAACATGATGAAGGACTTTTGCCCAAAACGTAAATTTTCCTGCTCCTCGGATGCTGCCTGACCTGCTGTGTGTTTCCAGCACCACACTCTTGACTCACTTCGAATACACCATTTCAATGCTGCACTTTAGACCACACTGATACATTGTATTGTAATGCAAGTTTGCTTTGCACACAGGTGCAGGTTCCAATCTTCTGCCTAGGTGCAGCATGCACTTCTTACTTGTTTTCTTAGCATTCACTCACTTTGCGCCTCCTTGGGGTTTCACAGCATTCCTGCCTTGCCCCTTTGCACATTTCACATCATTGCGAACTTACAGAACAACTGCCTTGCCTTATCTCTTACTGCTGGGATAAAATCTGGCAGCTTGTCATGTTTGCCAACAGTAATCAATGAAGGGGGCAGAACGTGTTCCTGTACAACACTGTGCTACATCAGAGTCACATCTACAACATGTGCCAGCGGTTTGTGATAAACATGTGCTTCGACTAAATGGCTGCGTTGGAAAAGCTAAGGGGCGCACTCCTTTGTCAAGTCAAAAGAGATTTGTTATTAGTCGAAGTTACTACTACAATAAGTCAAGGAAACCACCTGTTATCAGTCCAGGTACTTAACACAGTCAGAAACAAATTTAGAAATTGCTGGAAAATCTCAGCAGATTTGGCGGCTGAAGAGAATGTAGAGTTAACATTTCAGGTCCAATGACCCTTCTTCAGGGAGTAGTGTAGTTGGGAGTGTTGGGCGTAATTATGAGGTTATGTACTTAATATGTATTTAATAAACTTTTTCCTGAGTAATATTTTATTTGAATTTATCAAAACCTTCTAAAGTGTCCAAATTAAATGGAGACTTTAGGGATGTTCCAGGCATAGAGGAATTGCCCAGTAAAAATTTTAAATCGTAGATTGTGTTCAGGAAACTTTTCTATGGCAGTATGTGTTTAGCCCTACGGAAAAGTTGCACCATTGTACCTGGTTCTTGGAAATGAGATGCACCAAGTAGATTGAGTCAATGGAGAAACATTTAGGAGGTCGTGTTCATTATATCGTAAGGTTTTGGGCTGACAATAGAAAAAGCTAATAGGCAATCCAGAGTAGGAATAGTTTATGCGGGTGGGGGGTCGAACCAATTTCAATAGGGCAAGAATGAATCTGGGTTGGATAGACTGTAGAGGAAAACATTGATAGAGGAAATTGTAGTTGAAAAATAGGCTACCTTCAAAGAAGAAATGGTTTAAGCACAACCAAGGCCTGTTCCCTCAAAAAGGACCAAAATTAACAAACTCAGAGCTCCCAAAAATTAGAAAACACGGTAGTTAATTGAACTCTCATTGTAGTATTGTTAATATTTTCACTCAAGTAGCTTTTGCCTAATGAATATTTTCCTAATGGTATCTAGACTACTTGATGAAGGGTTTATGCCCGAAACATTGGCTCTCCTGCTGCTCGGATGCTGCCTGACCTGATGTGCTTTTCCAGTGCCACACTTTTCGACTCTGACTCTCCAGCATCTACAAGTTCTTCCAAACTACTTTGGTCAAGTGAAGACCCTGTAATGCATTTTCTGTGATCAGTTATTGTGGACGAGGTAAAAAATACCATACTCTGACTGGCTGAACACAGTACAATTTCTCAACAAATAACAGGACATCTGTTAATTAATTTCTCCTGAGGAATTGAGTTCATTTGCTATTGGAGTCTTTAAATTTGATTTAAAATCTGTAAAGGGATTAGAAAAGCAAGGAAATGGCTTAAACAACATCAGCTGCTTCTCTTGGCACAAGGAAAGTATTTCCAATCTGCTGCCAATCCCATTTTCTCATAACTAAAGAATCTCATCTTTAATAGCATCAACTGATTTGTCTCCTTTCCCTTGTGATCCTTCTTTAAAAGGATGCTATAGACTTCACCAAGTATTCCAAATCCGACTTAACAAATTATTTATATAGGTTTAGAATTATGTCATTGCATTTATAATTTATACCCCTTCTAATTAAAAGGATTTTATTTTGAGGATGCTTTATGTTTTATTTTACAAGAAAAGCAAAGTTTGTTTTGGTGCTACCCAGCTCCCCCATCTTCCCATAATTTTTTTTATTGTCTTCATGTTTTCATTCTGCAACTGGTTTTATCAATTTACAATAGTAATTATCAGAGAAAGTTAAACATAATGGTTCTGAAATTCCATGGACGTTCTACTGCATTCCCACTGGAATTCTGCCAGGAGGTCAGTGAAACCCACAGAAGAACAATATAAATGGATGAAAACAGCATCTATGCCATTTCTGCAGGACTTCTGCCAGTCATCACCTGAGATTGTAGAATCGCACAGTACAGAAAAAGAAGACTTTGGCTCACCATATCTGAATCGGCTCAGTTTAATAGAGCTATCTAATTAATCCTACTCTCCTTCTGTTTCCCGATAGTTGTGCAAATGTTTTTCTTTCAAGAATACAGCCAATTTCCTTTTGAAAGTTTTTGTTGAATCTACTCCATTCTTTTTGACACCCAGGTGCTGATCACACATTGCATTTTCAGAATTCTTATCTATCAATGATTCTTTTGTTTTTTTATCTTAAATACGTGCCTGCTGATTACAGACACTCATGTTTGTGGAAATATTTTCACCACAATTACTCAAAATTAAAAATAAAATATTGCAATGCTGGAACTCTGAAATAAAATCAGAAAATGCTGGATGCATACTTAGCAGGTCTGACAATATCTGAGGAGAGAAAATCAAAGTCACAGATTATAGTCACTTTGGAACTTCACAAAGTAAATGTTTCTCTCTCCACAGAGACACAAACAGTTATACTTGGCATTTACCCATCAATAATTGAAATTTGCCTTGATAAATCCTTGTTAATTATTTATTTGCACAAGTCAACTTCAAGTAATGAAGTAGAAATACTCAGCTATTCTTTCTCCTTAAAAATGCATTTTAATTAGAAAATAAATATAATTATTTTAAACTGAAATTACTTTATTTTAAAAGCCAGGGGCATATATACAAGCTTCCTGTAAGATATCTGAGAATAATGAGGTTTTGTGACTGTCATTTTACAAAAATTAAGTGCTAACTCTTCTCACTAATTAACACGTTCACGCATCGTGAAAAGTGAGAGAATGTACATTTGTTGTTGTCTCTCATTGGGTCAGATGGGCTTCTGTTTATATTTAAATTATGCAGCTTTCAAAATTAAATTAAAAGAAGTGGATTATCATTTTGCCGTTGCAGTACACCTACTGCAACAAAGTAAACTTTAGGGAAAACACAACTTTCTCGCTGGCAACTATCTGATCTGAACCTTGACACGAACATTTTCTTACTAACTTTATGAATACTAATGAGCCTCATTTTTTGCATCAGTAGCACTGTTCTTTCTCCAGGTGTCTGACAATATCTTTCAACAATCGGATGGTAAATTGGTTCTGTATCAATACTTGGTTCATTAGACATATTTGAAAACTGGTGTAATATAAATTAACCTTAGTCCAGTACACTATCTCCTAGCAACCAGCTCAGTATATTTGATTGCAGGTCCTCTGTCTTTTAAATGAATAGATTGTTTAAGGAGCCCTGAAAGTGGATGTTATTATATCATTAAGGAGTCTATTTGCAAATGATTGCTTTGGATATGTGGTTCAGGCCATTCAACCCAACCAGTCCATGTCTGTGTTTATGCTGTGATTGAGCCTTCTCTCATCTAAATCTACCATGCCAGCCATCTCCCTTCTCTATCAACTGCTCGTCAAACTTCCCTTTAGATGTATCGTGTACAATATGATTCAACAAGTCCCTGCCATAATGAGTCCCTCATTTTTGTCACTCTTTGGAGAAAGAATTTCTTCAGAATACCTCAAGGGATTTCTTGGTGATCATCTTATATTGGTGGCTTCTAGTTATGCTGTTTCCCACAAGAATTTTATCATTGTCCCCTGATACCGCATGCTTTACCCTGTTCCATAGGCTATCATGGGTTACTTATCAAAGACTTTTGATAATCCATATAAATTGCATTCCTTCATTACCATTGTCTACTCATCGCTGAATATTTGAGGGGGTAACAATGTACGGCAAGCAAGTATCTCCTTCTGAAATTCATGCTGATTATTCATTATTACATTCCACATTTCTAGATGTTCTATTTTTGTCTTTAGTAAAGATTTTTTTAGTTTTCCTACACCTGACATAAGCTAACTGGTCTATAATACCTGAAAATGTCTGTGTCTCCTCTTAACTGTAGGGATTATTTTTTCAAGCAGTTTATTGTGTGGACAGTAATGTCTCTTTATCTCTTCCCTAGACTCTTTTAAAATATGTGGTTACAATCTATCAGGCATCTATGTCTCTGAGTTTGTTTAGTTTATTCAATGCATTCTGTGTTTTTAATCTTAAATGTACTTATTCGTTACTAATCTTGTCATTGGACATAATATCAGAAAGTTCAAACTTCCATATACATGCCAAAACAAGGTAATTATTTAACATTTCTACTACCTCTCTTTTGATATATGTATTATTATCCTGTCAACTCTTAATGGTCCTATTTCTATCAAACCCTTCCTTTTTTTTGTTGATGTACCTGTATAATAATTTCATTTGTTTGGTTTCCTTGACAATTTAATTTCGTCATTCCTCTATGCCTTTCTAATTGTTTTTTTTGATGACTCTCCTAATCTCTTTGTATTGTCTCTTATCATGTATTCCTCTGCAGCCTATGTACCAAATGCATGATGCCTTTTTCCTAAACTGCAAATGTTTCTTGATGTCTTTATTTATCCATGGAGTCCCATTTGTGCTTAGCTTGTTTTTTCCCTGCAGCAGAATATAGTTACATTGAATTCTGTACAATAATGTTTTATATGTTATCCATCATTGTTATATGTTGTTTGCCATTACAATTCCCATTTACTCTTTGCAAATTTGATTCTAAGCATCTCAAAATCAGCTTTTCTCCAATCAGTTAAAGTTAGTTTTTATCATATTTATGTCTTTTTTCTATTATCATCTTGAAGTATGATGTTTCATGGTTACTCTTGCTTTGATGTTCCCTACTTTAACTTATTTTATCTGCTCTGGTTCATTCCTCATTACTAGATCCAAGGGGAAAATTCCCTGTTCATAGAATCCCTACAGTGTGGAAACAGGCCATGTAGTCCAATAAGTCCACACCAACCTAAGAGTAACCCACCTAACAAGTCCACACCAACCCCCCGCCCAAAGAGTAACCCACCCAGACCTATTCCTCAACCCTATTACTCTACACTTAACCCTGACTAATGTACCTAACCTACACATCCCTGAATACTATGAGCAATTTAGCATGGCTAATTCACCTAACCTGCACATTTTTGGTTTGTGGGAGTAAACCGGTACACGCGGAGGGGACCCATGAAGTCACGGGGAGAATGTGAAAACTTTGCATAGACATGTGGTTCTGTTCGCCGAACTGGGAATTTGTGTTGCAGATGTTTCGTCCCCTGTCTAGGTGACATCCTCAGTGCTTAGGAGCTTCCTGTGAAGCGCTTCTGCGATGTTTCCTCCGGCATTTATAGTGGTTTGTCTCTGCCGCTTCTGGTTGTCAGTTCCAGCTGTCCACACTGCAGTGGCCGGTATATTGGATCCAGGCCGATGTGTTTGTTGATAGAATCTGTGGATGAGTGCCATGCCTGTAGGAATTCCCTGGCTGTTCACTGTTTGGCTTGTCCTATAATAGTAGTGTTGTCCCAGTCGAACTAATGTTGCTTGTCATCTGCGTGTGTGGCTACTAAGGATAGCTGGTCATGTCATTTCGTGGCTAGTTTTTGCCCGAAACGTCGATTTTGCCTGTCCTCGGATGCTGCCTGAATTGCTGTGCTCTTCCAGCACCACTGATCCAGAATCTGGTTTCCAGCATCTGCAGTCATTGTTTTTACCTATTGGGTCCTTTATCCTGGTGAGATGTTGTCTGAGAGTGGCTGTTGGTTTGTGTGCTGTTATGAGTCCTAGTGGTCGTAATAGTCTGGCTGTCAGTTTAGAAATGTTCTTGATGTATGGTAACGTGGCTAGTCCTTTGCGTTGTGGCATGTCCTCATTCCGTTGTCTTTCCCTTAGGCATCTGTTGATGAAATTGCGGGTGTATCCGTTTTTGGCGAATACATTGTATTGGTGTTCTTCTTCCTCTTCTTGCAGTTCTGGTGTACTGCAGTGTGTTGTGGCCCTTTTGAATAGTGTCTTGATGCAACTTCTTTTGTGTGTGTTGGGATGGTTGCTTTCGTAGTTCAGGATTTGGTCTGTGTGTGTGGCTTTCCTGTATACCTATGTGGTGAATTTTCCGTTCGATATTTTCAGTACTATCACGTCTAGGAATGGGAATTGGTTGTCCTTTTCTTCCTCTCTAGTGAATCTGATTCCTGTGAATGTGGTGTTGATGATCCGGTGTGTGTTTTCTATTTCTGTGTTTTTAATGCTTAAAAAGGTGTCATCAACATATCTCACCCAGAGTTTGGGTTGAATTTGCGGTAAGACTGTTTGTTCTAATCTTTGCATTACAGCTTCTGCTATGAGTCCAGAGATGGGTGAGCCCATGGGTGTGCCATTGATTTGTTCATATATTTGGCTGGTGAATGTGAAATGTGTTGTGAGGCACAGGTCCAGTAGTTTGAGTATGCAGTCTTTGTTGATAGGTTCCCCGTCTTGTTGTCTGTTCTGTATGTCCAGCAGGTTGGCTATTGTTTCTCTGGCTAGGGTTTTGTCGATAGAGGTGAACAGTGCCGTTACATTGAATGAGACCATAGTTTCTTCCTTGTCTATATGTATATTTCTGATGATGTCCAAGAATTCCTGTGTTGACTGTATAGAGTGTCTGGATCCGCTGATCAGGTGTTTCAGTTTCTGTTGTAATTCTTTAGCCAGTTTGTATGGTGGTGTTCCTGGTAGCGATTCGATGGGTCTGAGTGGGATGTCTGGTTTGTGCACTTTAGGTAGTCCATAGAATCTGGGGGTGGTGTTGCTTTCAGGTTTCATTCTCTGTAGGTCAAACCTGGTTATCTGTCTATTTTTTTGCAGGTTCCTCTGTGTTGTTTATACTATTGGTGAGCTGTGGGGTGGGGTCAAACTCTCTTTTGGTAGGTGTTGGTATCTGCAAGTAGTTGTTGCGCTTTTTGGATGACCATCATTCTGCCTTTGTCTGCTGGTAGTATGATTATGTTCTTATCATTTCTTAGTGTTTTTAGTGCTTCCCTCTCCTTGGTGTTGAGGTTATGTGTGATTGTCTTTTCCTTGTTATCAGGATACGATACTTTGTCTCACTGTTTGTTGTGTCTCTTCTGTCAGTCCGTTGTTTCTGAGTGTGCATTCTAGTGCTGCTAGGAAGTCTGCTGTCTTGGCGTCCCTGTGGTTATAGTTGAGTCCCTTGACCAGTATTGTTCCTTCCGTGTCTGTGAGCTGTCTGTGGGAGAGGTTTCTAACCCAGGTATGGGTTGTGGTGTCCTCTCTGTTGTGTGTTAGTTTGGCCATTTTTTCTTTTAGTGCCGTTTTTTTGTGGTGTGTGGTCCTGTTCTGACCTATGGTGACGGCCTGTTCTATGGTCCGGGTCCATTCCTGATTGGTGGTTTTTGAAATTAACGATTTTTGGCATGCAGTTTCCTGTCTGTATTTGTGTAGTCTGTTGTGAGCGTCTGTAATCATTACCTGGATCATCCTGAATCCGTTCTGTCTGGCTGTGTCTCTGGCTTGTGGGTTGTTGACTGGCGGTCTGTATCTGACACATGGTGGAAGGATTTGATTCTTTCGGCATTCGTGCAGGAACCGGAGTTGTTCGTATGTGGCACTTAGGCGGTTGGCACAGGATTCCCATTTCCTGGCTTGTCTTAGCGTCTCTCGCCCGTAGGTGTTCAAAGTTTGTGAGAAGATTTGTAGCTCGGGTGCTCGTTGCTGTTCTTGGAACTATTCAAACATGTATCCAAACTTTTACATCTTTTACCCAATGAAAGACAGTATAATCAGGGTAGGGGAGGTCTTTGATTATGTTAGATGTTTTCCCGGGGCAGCAGGAAATATAAATGGATTCAACAGTTGGAATTCATAAAGTGTGACTCTGGAAAAAGCACAGCGAGTCAAGCAGCATCCGAGGAGCAGGAGAGTTTCGGGCAGAACCCTTCATCAGAACTGGGGAGGAGGGAAGGGGGCTGAGAAATAAATAGGGGGAGGAGTGGTTGGGGCTGGGGGAAAGGTAGATGGGATGGCGATAAGTTGATGTAGGTAGGAGGTGATTGTGATAAGTCAGTGGAAGGGTGGAGCGGACAACTGGGAAGGAAGATAGACAGGTCGGTCAGGTCAAGAGGGTGGTGCTGAGTCAGAGGGTTCGATCTGAGATGGGGTGGGGAGATTTGGAAACTGGTGCAAATCCTGCTGCCGGTAGAGATACATAACCTGGACACACATCTGCCCCCTTGCCTCTGTTCAAGGTCCCAAAGGATCATTCCAAATCCAGCAGTGATTTACTTGCATATCCTCAAACATCATTTACTGCCCCTCTTGCTCTTGATGTAGTCTCCTCTACATCGGAGTGACCAAGTGTAAACTGTGGAACAGTTCAGGGAACATCTCTGTCTGTACACACCAAGCAACCCATCTTCTGGTGGCCAGCCATTTCAACTCCCCCGAAGACATGTTCATTCTGGGCTTTCTGTACCACCTAAACAAGGCCATACCTAAACAAAGCCATCCCCAAACAAGAGGAAGAACAATTCATCCTCTCCCTCAGGAGCCTACAACCACATGCCATCAATATTGAATTCACCGATTTCCAAATCTCCCACCCCCATCCTCAATCCAACCCTCCGACTCAGCACCACCCTCTTGACCTGACATACCTTTCCATCTTCTTCCCACCTATCCACTCCACCTTCCCACTGACCTATTGCAATCACCTCCTACCTACATCCACTTATCACCATTCCATCTACCATTCCTCCAGCCCCACCCCTTCCCCTATTTATTTCTTAGCCCCAATCCCCCCTTCCCAGTCCTGATGAAAGGTCCTGCCTGAAATGGCACTATCTCCTAGTCAACAGATGGAAGGCTGATTTGTGTGAGGGACTGGGCTGTGTTCATGACACTCTATGATTTTTTGTGGTCTTGGAAAGAGCAGTTGCAATTCCATAGCCAGCTAGATTGCTTTCTATGGTGCATCTGTAAAAATGGTAAGAGTCCTTGTGGACACACCGAATTTCTGCAGCGTTCTGAGGAAGTATAGCCATTTTTGTGCTCTCTTGACCATTGCATCAGTGTGTGTGGACAGGGACGGATTGTCGGTGATCATCACTCCGAAGAACTTGGCACACTCAACCATCTCCATCTCAGCACCTGTGATGCAGACAGGGACGTGCCCTCCACTCCGCTTCCTGAAGTTAATGGCCACCTCCTTCATTTTGCTGATATTGATGTCTTTATACCATGTCACTAAGCACTCCATCTCTTGCCTGTACTCTGCCTCATGGTTTGAGATCTGCCCTATAATGGTGGTGTCATCCACAAACTTGTAAATGGAGTTGGGGTGGAGTTTGGCCACACAGTCATGAGTGTGTAAGGAGTAGAGTAGGGGGCTGAGTCTGTCATTTTGTGGGGACCTGAGTTCAGGATTATGATGGAGCAGGTGTTGTTGCCTACTCTTACTGATTGCACTCTATGGGTCAGGAAGTTGAGGATCCGGTTTCAGAGAGGGGAGCTGAGACATAGGTCTCGGAGTTTAAAGATGAGTTTGTTGAGAATTATTGTGTTGAAGGTCGAACTCTAGTCAATAAGTAGGAACCTGACATAGATATCCTTGTGATCCAGATATTGCAGAGATGAGTGTGTGGCCAGGGAGATGGCGTCCGCTGTAGATCTCTTGCCCCGGTTGGCAAATTGCAAAGGATTGAGGCAATTTGGTAGTTTGGGGTTGACGTGAACCATGACTAACCTCTTGAAGCACTTCATAATTACAGACATCAAAACCATCAGGTGGTAACCATTGAGGCAAGCTGCATGATCTTTATTTGGAATCAAGGTGATGGTGGCCTTCTTGAAATAGGTCAGGGACATCAAATTGTAGTAAGGAGGGGTTAAAGATGTCCGTGAGTACTTCTGCCAGCTGGTCTGCACAGGATCTGAGCACACACCCGGCGACTCCATCCAGGCTAGATGCTTTCAATGGGTTCACTCTCAAGAAAGCCGATCCAACATGGTGGTGACCATGGATACAGGTGCATCTGAGGCTGATGGGGATTGAGAACATTGTTTCATTGATCTTATGTTCCAAGTGAGCAAAACTTGCATTGAGCTCGTTGGGTAGAGGTGCAGTATTTTGGAATTCCTACAGTGTGGAAACAGGCCATTTGGCCTAACAAGTTCACACTGACCCTTTAAACAGTATCCCACCCAACCTCTACCCCTATTATTCTACATTTCCCCCGACTAATGCACCTAAACCTACACATCCCTGAACACTATGGACAATTCAGCACGTCCAATTCACCTAACCCTCACATCTTTGGTTTGTGGGAGGAAGCCAAAGCACTCAGAGGAAATCCATGCACAACACTGGGAGAATGTGCAACTCCGCACAGACAGTTGCCCGAGGCTGGAATCAAACCCGGATCCCTGGCACTGTGAGGCAGTAATTCTAATCACTGAGCCACTGTGCTGTTGCCTGTGAATCTGGTTGACTTCGCTTTGTTGCCGTTTATGCCGTGTAAGCATGGCCACAAATGTCAGGTGTCCATGTGGTTGGCTTGGGACTCAAGTTGAGTTTGGGATTGCCTCTTGGTGTCTCTGATGGCCTTAAGGTCATACATGGATTTCCTGTATACATCAGGGTTGCCCAACTTGTACCTCTCAGACCTGGACTTTGGTAGTGGGTTAATCTCCTGGTTTATCCATAGGACAGCAGATGAGATGGTAGTGGAGAGGCAACAAGCGGAAGGGTCAGCAACGTACCAAACAACCACCTGCGCAGAAAAATACTGGGGAAATTCAGTAGGTGGGCAGCATCAGGAGAAGAGAAACATAATTAAGGTTTTGAGTCCATTGTGATTCTGCTGGACCTGAAACATTAATTCTTTTACTCCCTCTCCAGATGCTGCCAGAACTGAGTTTCTCCAGAATTTTCATGTTTCTAGCCATTTATCTACCTGCTTACATAATTAATGTTTCAGGAATTCAGCTCTCGGGTCTTGCTAATTCTCAGACCACTTTTTGTTCTGTAAAAGGCAAAGATGCACCTGTTCTCTCTGCATTGAATTCCCCCATTCATCAAATTTATAGACTCATAGAGATGTACAGCATGGAAACAGACCCTTCGGTCCAACCCATCCATGCCGACCAGATTTCCCAACCCAAACGAGTCCCACCTGCCAGCACCTGGCCCATATCCCTCCAAACCCTTCCTATTCATATACCCATCCAAATGCCTCTTAAATGTTGCAATTGTACCAGCCTTCACCGCATCCTCTGGCAGCTCATTCCATACACATACCACCCCCTATGTGAAAAAGTTGCCCCTTAGGTCTCTTTTATATCTTTCCCCTCTCACCCTAAACCTATGCCCTCTCGTTCTGGACTCCCCGACCCCAGGGAAAAGACATTGCTTATTTATCCTATCCATGCCCCTCATAATTTTGAAAACCTCTATAAGGTCACCCCTAAGCCTCCAATGCTCCAGGGAAAACAGCCCCAGCCTGTTCAGCCTCTCCCTGTAGCTCAGATCCTCCAATCCTGGCAACATCCTTGTAAATCTTTTCTGAACCCTTTCAAGTTTCATAACTCTTTCCAATAGGAAGGACACCAGTACTGCACGCAATATTCCAACAGTGGCCTAACCAATGTCCTGCACAGCTGCAACATGACCTCCCAACTCCTATACTCAATGCTCTGACCAATAAAGGAAAGCATACCAAATGCCTTCTTCACTATCCTATCTACCTGTGACTCCACTTTCAAGGAGCTATGGACCTGCACTCCAAGGTCTCTTTGTTCAGCAACACTCCCTAGGACCTTAAGTATTCTGACGCCAAACTCCATGAACTGGACTTTGTGTTGCTTAGTTTATTAAGAAAGTAATGACAATTTTATCTTATATACATTGTATACCTGGACAATTGTAATTTAATTTATGGAAAATCAGAATTTCCACTCTAACTTCACAAAATACCAATCATTACTTTGTTTTATTAAACGTTGTACATATTTTCAAAAATTGACTATCTACTTCAAAATGATGCATAATTTATTTGGTTCAGGAAGGATGAGTAGAGCTCTTGCAATTAAATATTTATTCACTTAACTACTGCAATAACAATACCAGGTTTTCAACCATAGGAATGCTATTAAAACGACAGTCTCATTATTCATACAGCCTGAAAGATTAGATATTAAGAGAAAACAACATTTATAGTTACTTTTAATCTCATTACTGATTTTACTCCACTGATTTAAACTCTCCTGCTCTATATATGTTCCAAACACATGAAGAATTCTCCTCCTCCCCCATGTATGAGCTGATAGCCCCAATGGAATTGTGTCACAAAAATAAGTGCTGCAAGTAAATGTTAACAGGTGGACCATCTTAATTCTTTCAACACCTCCTCAGCAGCTCTCCAGCACCAAAACGTAACATCCACAATTGTCACACTGCAGAGTAAGTAAAAAATTTGTAGAATTGTAAGACATTGCAGTAAGTGCGTTTCATTATCACTAACAATCTTTTACATCAGTTGGGATCATAATGCATAGGTGAGATTGTATTGCGTCTTAACAACTTCTACCTATGTAGTGAATTTAACGTACTAAGATTTCCCAATGCATTTCACAGAAGTATTATCAAACCAAATTTTACACTGAACTACATGAGGAAATGTTATGACATGCAGATGGCCAAATTTTTGTCAGGTAGTTTTTCTAAAGAGCATTTTAATGGAGGAAAGTGACAGAGAGATGAAAAGATTCAATGAGTAAATTCCAGAGTTTATTACCTTGGCAGCTGAAGGCAAGGGTACAGAATTGGAGGAACACTGATACCTGGGATGGAATAGCACTAGAGGAAAGTATAGAAGTAGCAAGTGGACAAAGTCATGAGGGATTTGAAAACAAGCATGAGGATTTTCAAACCATGAAATAATGAGTGAAAGAAACTTATTGAGAGTTAGGATGCAGGCAATAGAGTTTTTTATGACCTTAAATTTATGGAAATTGGGAAATGGAAGCCTAGCCAGCAGTGTGTTAGAATCCCAAGAGGTAACAAATGTGCAGATAAGTATTTCAACAGCAGATGAGCTAAAGCAGACCATAGAGTCATAGAGTTGTACAGCACAGATTCAGACACTTTAGTTCAACTCGTCCATGCTAACCAAATATCCTAAATTAATCAAAGTTACATTTGCCAGCATTTGGCCCATATCCTCCAAACCCTTCGTATTCACGTACCCATTCAGATGTCTTTTAAATGTTGTAATTGTACCAACCTCACCACTTCCTTTGGTAGGTCATTCAATCCACACACCACCGTATGCGTGAAAATGTTGCCCCTTGGGTCCCTTTTATATCTTTACCCTTTCACCTTAAACCGATGTTCCCTATCTCTCTCTATCCTAGGAAAAAGAACTTGGCTATTTATCCTATCCATATCTTTCATGATTTTATAAACCTCTAAAAGGTCACCCCTCAGCTTCCGATGCTCCAGGGAAAATAGCCCCAGCCTATTCAGCCTCTCTCTATAGCTCAAACCTTCCAACCATGGCAACATTCTTGTAAGTCTTTTCAAGTTTCACAACATCTTTCCTATAGCAGGGAGACCACAATTGAACACAGTATTCCAAATGTGGCCTTTACAGCAGGAACATGACATCCCAACCCCCATACTCAATGCACTGACCAATAAAGGCAAGTGTACCAAAAGCTGCCTTCACTACCCTGTCAACCTGTGACTCCACCTTCAAGGAACTATGAAAAAGCACCCCAAGATTTCTTTGTTTGGTATCACTCTCCAGATGATACAAAAATGGAAAGAGATGGTCTTAGTGATGGTGTGGATATGTGGTTGGCAAATGATTTTAGGGTCGCATACTACACCAAGACAGTGAATAGTTTGTTTAAGCTTCAGCCAGATTTAAGGCATGGTGGAGAATTAAAGCTCCAAGGTTGAATACAGGGTGGCTCCATACCACCACTCAGCAGAATGTTCATAATGCCTCGCTTTAGTGAATTAAGGTGCATTGATTGGCCCAAAAGAATGTAATGGATAATAGCTTCAGAGAACTGGTCATACTACAGGTAGTCAGGTAGATAGGTGACTCAAGATAAGTAGGAAGATAATGCAGGAGTCTCCTGTGGCAATCCCTGTTTCAAACAAA
Source organism: Chiloscyllium plagiosum (assembly GCF_004010195.1). NCBI lineage: Eukaryota > Metazoa > Chordata > Chondrichthyes > Orectolobiformes > Hemiscylliidae > Chiloscyllium > Chiloscyllium plagiosum. Next base: position 42,496,933 of record NC_057730.1, read on the forward strand.
TGCACTATGTTGGAAACAGTGGTGGGGTGGCGGGGGGTAGCCTCTCAGAATAAAATAGCAGTGGCAGCCAGGTCTTGGGCACCATGACTGAATCTTCTGATAAGTGGGGTTTGTCAAAGTTCAATTGTGATTGGGGACTCTCCAGTCAGGGGCACAGATAAACGATTCTGCAGCCATGAGTGGGATTTCAGATTTTTTTTAATGGTGCCAGGGTCAAGGACGTCTTGGAGCGGGTGCAGCAAATTGTCAAAGTGGGGAGTGAGCAGCCACAGGTCATTGAATACATTGGTACGAATGGCGTAAGTAGAGAAAGGGATGAGGTTCTGCAGAGTGAATAAAGAGAGTTTGGCTGGAGGTTAAAAAGAAAGACCTCAGGGACAGTAATCTCTGGGTTACTTCTGGTGCTGTGTACTAGTGAAAGTAGTAATAGGAAGATAAAGCAGATAAATGAGTGGCTGAGAGGATGGTGCAGGGGGCAAGGATTCAGATTTTTGGATCATTGGGATCTTCTGGAGCAGAAGAGATATGTAGAAAAGGAATGGGTTTGAACTCAACTGGAGGGAGACCAGTATCCTGGTGGAGCGACTTGCTAGTACCACCCTGGAGACTTTAAACTAGTATGGAGGTGGGGTGGGGGATCCTAAACAGTAATGAGAAAATAAGAGGGAAAGCTGAGGATAGTTCAGAAGTTAAAGGGAACATGTTAAAAAGACAAGGCAGGCAAGACCAGAGAGAACAATTAAACTGCATTTATTTCAATGCAAGAGGCCTGACAGGTAAGGCAGGCTATGGATGGGAACATAGGACCGGGATATCATAGCTATTGCAGAAACATGGCTGAGTCAAGGACAACTATTGCAGAAACATGGCAGCTCAGTGTTCTGGGTTATATATGTTATAGGATTAATGGAAAGGGAGGCAAGAGAGGAGGGAGAGTGATGTTTTTGATTAGGGAAAACATTACTGCATTACTTAGAGAGAACACTCCTGGGGGATTGTCCAGTGAAGCTATATGGGTGTAACTCAAATAAGAACAGGAAAATCACCTTGATGAAATTATACTATAGGCCCACCATAGTCAGTAGGAAACTGAGGAGCAAACATGTCGGGAGATCTCCGCTATGTATAAGAATAATAGGGTTGCAAAAGTAGGGGACTTTAACTTTCCAAACATAGACTGGGACTTAAATTTTGTTAAGGGCTTGGATGGGGAGAAATATTTTAAATGTGTTCAAGAAAATTTCCTTTATCAATATGTAGGTGTACCTACTAGAGAAGGAAGAAAACTTGACCTTGTCTTGGGAAATAAGGCAGGGAAATGAATGAAGTGTTACTTTGGGTCCAATGATCATTATTCTGTTAGTTTTAAAATAGCTATGGAAAAGGATAGAACTGTTCAAAAAGTTCTAAATTGGAGCAGGCTAATTTTGATGGTATTAGACAGGAATTTTCAAAAGTTGATTGGGATAGACTGGCAAGTAAAGAGACAACTGGTAAATGGAAAGCTTTCAAAAGTGTGATAATGAGAGTTCAGAGACAGTATGTTCTTGTTAGAGTGAAGGGTAAGGCTGATAGGAAAAGAGAACAACAGATGAACAGAAATACTGAGGCTTTCGTCATGAAAAGGAGGCATATGTAAGTATAGACAGCTGGGATCAAGTGAATCTCTTGAAAAGAGAGTAGGGGTGTACTTAAGACAGAAATCAGAGGGACAAAAAGGGATATGAGAGAGTCTGATTTTCCCAGTATTCCTGCATATTGAAGTCACCCATGATCATTGCAATTGTGACTTTCTTATGTGCCTTTTTCTTATATATGTCTTTTCTATCTCTTGATTTATTTTCTTCCCAACATACTAACTACTGCGAGGAGGCCTGTCACAACTCCCTGAGGTCTTTTTTCCATTGTGGTTCCTCAACTCTACCCCTCTGCCAATCTGCCTGTCCTCTTGATAGAATACATATCCTTGGATAACTAGTTCCCAGCCTTGATCCCTTGCAGCCACGAGTCTGTGATACTTAAACATCGTAGCTACCAATTTCAATCTGTGCTACAAGTTCATCTTGTAATTTGCAGTAATTTGCTTTTATCTACAAGTTCATTTACCTTGTTTCATATACTGTGTGCATTTAAGTATAACAACCTCAGTCCTGCGATTGCTGCCCTCTTTATCATAGTTGTCCCTTGTCTACCCTGCCTGAAGTTAGATTCCTCAGCCTTTCCATACCCTCTGTCTTATTACTTGTTGTGGAAACTTTTGTAACCTCTGCAGCTTTGACAAAGGGTCAGTTAGACTCAACGTCAGCTCTTTTCTCTCCTACAGATGCTGCCAGACCTGCTGAGATTTTCCAGCATTTTCTCTTTTGGTTTCAGATTCCAGCATCTGCAGTAATTTGCTTTTATCTACAAGTTAATTTACCTTGTTTCATATACTGTGTGCATTTAAGTATAAAAACCTCAGTCCTGTGACTGCTGCCCCCTTTATCATAGTTGTCCCTTGTCTACCCTGCCTGAAGTTAGATTCCTCAGCCTTTCCATACCCTCTGTCTTATTACTTGTTGTGGAAACTTTTGTAACCTCTGGAGAGCACCCCCTCCTCTAGTTTTAACTTTGTCCATAATTTTTCATACAACTGAACATCACCCCATCTCACCCCCCCAAAAACCACCATCACCACCACCATGAACAATTTAATTTAAAGTTTAGTTTCTTTCCTTCTTCCACACAACCTATTGCTCAGTCTTCCAAACTCTCTGCCTTCTGTCCTTGCAGGAGAAATCACCAGTGGTAACCACCTTGACAGCCATTGCTAAGGCGTACCCAACAGGTCCAATGGAAAACATGTCTTGTTGCAGAAGGTTATACATGTCGCCAGTGACAGCCATCTGGGGCACTGGTGTCACCTAGATGAAAATAAATGATAATTCACTGCCTGTTGACCCTAGTGCCGCTACTGGTGTTACTTCTAGTACACTTAGTGCTGATGGTGTTTCTAGTGTTGCTGTTCTCATTTCACTCATCAGAGATCAAAGAAGTGTTGCATATGCTGCACCTATGCTGTTGTTTAAGGCTGACCATAGGAATGGTCCAGGTTAACATGGGTGAAGTCCAAAACAGGTGAACTAACTTGGAGAAGTTGGAGATCACCTGTCAAGCAATAAGAACACATTCTCTCAAAGAATGCTATCAACAGCAACTTCTATCTAGGTAGGGCTGCATTTAGTCAGTTTCACTGATAAGATTCTCAGTCTGGTGGATTCAGTGAAAAAAGTACTCCCTGCTTATGCTATTATTGAGTTGACCCTGATATGTTTCACATAGCTTGGGAAACCCACATACTGGATGTTAAAACTAAAATACTAGTTTTAATCCTCAGTTAATTGTCCTTTGGATACTTTAATTACTTTTTTGATAACTTCAGATGGATTCTTCTCTTAACCTTCAAACCAGTCCAGGTTAATATGGGCAAGATCTTGTCAGATTCTGACCCAATGCCATTTTATTTTGAAATTTTCATCCCAGCTAATCTGCCCCAGCCCCACACATCTTTCTACCTCTGCTGAGCATAAAATATTCTGCTTATTTACTTTACAGTAACAGTGCCACCAACTAAACAACAAGAAGTGGAAAAACATTAACAGTTAAAAAGTTAGAGCCTAATGTGTCATCAGATCAAAATACTTTAGATAATATATTAGCCTCACTGCTGCTTTGACAATGAAATCTGATCTGACATAAGCAATATGAGTTAGATGGTCTTTTTAAAATTGATTTCAAAATTTCTGTGACAAACATTGGTAAGCAAAATATTTGCTAATCGTATTCTATGTCTACTTAAGAAATTTCTTTAAATCCACAGAGTTTTGTCATCAATAAGTTAGAAATTGGTTACATTAGGAACAAAACCCATTTATCCCTTAAGCCTATTCCATTATCATGGCTGATATGTACTTCAACTATTTTTACCTACCTTTGTTCCAAATCTCTTCGTAGCCTTACTAACAAAAATTCATTGATTTAATAATTTCTTCTTATGGCCTGTGTAACTCTGACAATTAATAAAAATATAAATACTTCTTCTACTTGCTTCTCAAACTTACTATGAATTGTTTGATGCCTCATTCACTTTACAAGACTTCCTTCAATGACAAAGCAAACTTGAAAGGAGGTTTAAGCTATGAATTCCCCAGTTGCATTATTGTAAACTTGGCATAGGTGAGTTATCACCTCAAATAGTCAGGCCTGCCATTCAGTCACCAGTGTTGACTAGCATTGATCTTTCTTCATTTAATGAGCATCACACGATTGGGATTTTGTCTGGTTGCATGTATGAAATTGCTTTGAGGCTGCATGTATCACTTGTGTATTTTGCTGTTGCCAAGTCTCCATTCAGTATAAATGCCACTGCTCTAATATTATAGAACTACTTCTGATGTATCTGCTGTAAATTACAACACAGTAGAGACACCATATTACAGTCAAATTACTATTCACATCCACTAAAAAGAGACTCTTGGGTCAGAATTTTACAGTCCAATACAGGTAGGTTTAGAGGTCAGGTGCAGGGGAGTGTCCTCATAAAATTCTTCAGGTGAGTTGCAATTCTGAAGGTTAGATGAACAGAGAGATCTCAGTGTCCAGATACATAGATCCTTGAAAGTTGCCGCCCAAGTTGATAGGTTTGTTAAGAAGGCATACAGTGTGTTAGCTTTTATTGGTAGAGGGATTGAGTTTCGGAACCATGAGGCCATGCTGCAGCTGTATAAAACTCTGGTGCAGCCACACTTGGAGTATTGTGTACAGTTCTGGTCACCACATTATGGGAAGGATATGGAAGCTTTGGAAAGGGTTCAGAGGAGATTTAGTAGGATGTTGCCTGGTATGGAGGGAAGGTCTTACGAGGAAAGGCTGAGGGACTTGAGGCTGTTTTTGTTAGAGAGCAGAAGGTTGAGAGGTGACTTAATTGAGACATATAAGATAATCAGAGGACTAGATAAAGTGGACAGTGAGAGCCTTTTTCCTCGGATGGTGATGGCTAGTATGAGGGGACATGGCTTTAAATTGAGGAGTGATAGATATAGGACAGATGTCAGAGGTAGTTTTTTTTTTACTCAGGGAGTAGTAGGGGCATGGAATGCACTGCCTGTAACAGCTTCTCCTGGATAAAATGAGCTTTTTCCTCCCTTTCACAGTGCTAATAACACCAAGTTTATCATTCTACACAAATTTTAAAGTAAAGTTTTCTGTCTGCAATCTTTATGGGTTCTTCAGCTGAAATTGCATCTTCATTATAACATCTCAGTTATCTTAAAACTTCTGGGTTTTTTTGTGAATTTTCTTCTGCTGGTCTCTAGAATCAGTTTTGTTCAATGTCTACTTAAATAAGTTCTGAGACCTTTCTGGTTCTATAGCCATCAGTTAAATTTATTTTCTGACCTTTCGCTGTTGCTTGCACCAGTGCCTTATGCAACCCAGTGTCATGCATGCTTATTATGAAAAGTGAGATTTCTCTTTTATACTCCCATACCTTCATTTTCTGGTCTTTGCACTGTTTTCCCTTTTTCCTTATGAGTCTCTAACGTTACCCCCTTGAACCCTGTCTTGCTCCTTCTGATTGCATTGTCCAGTGTGGCTAGTTTTTACTTCTCTCTTCCTAGCCACATTCTTGTCCAAGCACTTCTTACCAGCTTCTGGATCATGTTTTGCTTTTGTAGTACTGAGCTTATCATTTTGGTGCTTCCATAGGTGCTGTTGTCTTTCTGATGTTAATCGTGTTTCAGCTGTTAACCAACTGTGCCATTTTGAAGTAGTAATGCTCTAAAAATGGTAAACTCATTTCAGCAGTTGTTATTTTCTTCTAGATTTCTTTCATGGATGTAGTCATATTCACACCACTGCAACCACATGACATTTTCTTGTTGACCACTCCTAATCTCTTGTGATATTTTCTACCTTCACCACTATGAAGTACTTGTATAAGGGTTGTTTGACATAGATGACTCTTCAGCTAGTCATCTCTGTTAAATGCTTCTTAAAGGTCCTACTACAAATCATTGTGTTATGCAGTGCTGCAAGTGCTGTAGCACTAGCAAATTACTGTTTAAACATACGTTCTTAGTGCTTTGGCATTGACATACTTTGAAATACCATCAGTAGTAGCTACCTGATATCACTGGAGAAAGATTAACCCAAAACAGTATGCTGGAGGTTTTTTTTAATTCTAATAGATGCACAAAAGGCAGCAACTTAAGACTGACATATGAAAAATGTAAATAATGTTGTCTTTCAACTTACTATTTATTTTAAGCAATCAACAAAATATTCTGCTTTCTACAAAAGAAACAAAAAAATCCTAAATATCTATGAACCATTATTGAACATTGTGATATTAGAATAAAATAAGAAGGCAAATCAAACAAATTAAGGGACTCTGTAAATGAGAATTTTATACATTTGCAAAACTTTGTTGATTCTCTTTGATACCACCTGTTGAAAAAAGGTTTATGGTCATGGCATCACATCAAATAGAAAGCACTGAAAGGGAAAGAAACCATCATGATTTTAAAAAATAAAATAAGTCAAAAATGAATTAAAATCACAGAGGAAAGTTAATTGAGAAACCAGTCCGTGGAGATCTTACACAGACGATTGCTATTCCTTCCATTGTGTTTAGACTCGCTCTCTGCAGCAGCAATTCAGTTAGTACCTATATGACCCAGCCCCTAGTCCACTTCCACCCATTTTAATTAATTGATCTCCAATCATAAAACTCTCTCAAAACCATTGTTTATAAAGCTTTATTGTTTTAAAATTGGTATGCACACATAGGACGAATTCTTACATTTTTTTGGCTATGTCTGAGCTGCATTATATTTTTTGAGGTATTTTTGTCACAAGGTTTCTCACTGTAACTCACCAAATTGGTTCAATAACTACGTACCCTATCCTGTGACATCTGTCACATCCAATTCTGTCAGTACAAAAGTCAGTAATGATAAAATTAACAATTTGATGTAACATACTTTAACAAAAAAAATTCTAATCTACAACTATGCAACTTGAGCTTTATCCCTTCAAAAACCCTAAATATATACACACACAACCATGATTAGGACACACAAACCACTTAAAACGTATACTCTGGGTAGAGGGAAAAAAAAAGACAGGGTAGACTAAATTCCAACGATCAAAAGTTGAGAGGTGAAGAGTTAGCATCTCTTAGCTCTTTTCCTTTTCATAGTGATGGCATGCTGTTATCTGTAGGGTTGACAGTCGTCTTCAATGCAATAGTTGGTCAGGTGGGCCTAGGTATTTTCTTGTTGGAATCTTTTCTTTTAATCTTTCTTCATTTTTCTGTCTTTACCCTTTATGGAGAAAGATGGAGAGAATGGATTCTTTCTGTCTACAGGCTGTGGAAGTTTTTCTGTCAATACTTCAAAAGAAACACATCACACAGCTCAAAAAAAATGCGGCACTTGATTTTCAAGTTGCAAACCTCTCCTATATTTCAGTTATTGCAATCCAATTTCCATTTCAGTTTTCAATCCCAAAAAAGCGACATGTGATCTTTCACAATACAGCATACATATTTTGTAGTTTAGAGTGTAAGAACATTTGAAATCACAATGTGAAACTATCCAGTTATCTGTACGTTTACCAAAAGCAAGTGTCTCGTCCCGAGGTATGACGTTATAGTTAATGCAATGCAAATAATGCTTAATTAATACCTGTTTTTAAGAATCTGAAATGAGTCTTACAAATATTCTTCACATTACAAACATCTCAATGCCAAAATGAGTTAAGCTGGGCTTAGTGATCTGTTAGTATCATCAATAACTTAGTTGAAACTTTATTGCTGGAACAGCACAGCAGGTTAGGCAGCATCCAGGGAACAGGAGATTCGACGTTTCGGGCACAGGCCCTTCTTCAGGGCCTGAAGAAGGGCCTGTGCCCGAAACGTCGAATCTCCTGTTCCCTGGATGCTGCCTAACCTGCTGTGCTGTTCCAGCAATAAAGTTTCAACTTTGATCTCCAGCATCTGCAGACCTCACTTTCTCCTCATCAATAACTTAACAATACTAACTTTCTTATGTTTCTCCAGCTCGTACTGTTATCTCCATCCCACCCAAAGACCGCAGTGTAATCAAAGGAACAACAGCAGTACTAATTTGTGGAGCATCTCATGATCCCAGGGTCACAATCCGGTGAGTCAGCCTGATACAAAACCTGCAACTAACATAATTACTGAAAACAACGAGCTTTGCAGAGCCAGTGAAATGCTGCATAGCAATAAAAACAAATGGAATCCTGTAGATTGTTCCATGGATGCTCATTGTTCATAAATATAATGACTTACTTTATGTACACAGAATTTTGTAGCTAACGGAAGAAGGTACATCAGTCCAGCTACATTACAGTTCATGCTATTTTTCAGCATGAATCATATACGTCTCATATTATCCCTTCAGCTCTTCTGTACTTCAGTTTCTTGATTATGCTTTTGTGATGACTCTCGGGATATTTTTCAATATGAAACCGACTCTGAAAGAGCACATTTTTATTGCTCAGTTTTGAATGCTGCAATTGGTCTATAGCCAGTGAATGTGTATTTTGTTGGTTGTGTGGAACTGGTTACAGACCAAATAATGAACACTGAAGACTTTGGCTTGTGTGCCTGAACGTTTATTACTGATTTCACTTGTGAAGCATCACAGACTTGCCATCAATTTGAACCTTGTCAACACCTATGGAAGGAAACAGCCCTGACCAATAAACTGTCTGTCTGACACTTCACATAAGCAACAGATTCAGTACCTTTAATTGATTCTTATTATTCTATGTATTGTTCAAGCATGTTTATGTTACAAAATAATGTGCTAACCTACTATGAATCTTAATGTTTGTATGGTCGTTTGATCAATTGTTTGCTAAAATCCATGTCCATTTGTATCCATAAAATGCGATATCATTTTGTGCTAATTTTAATTAAGACAGGTGTTCCAAACTGTGATCATTCTAACCAAAACAATGCTTGGAGTTTTATGTCCGCTTAAGTGCATTTTTTTTCAATCAGTTCCCTTCCCAGAAACCAGTCTGATTTACAGGCTTTGCTCCATTTTTAGTTGTGGAATACATCTAAAGAGACCACAGCACAGAGCCTGGTGGATTGTTTCCTAACCAGGGTAGAAATCACAAAAGAGATTTTGGTAAAGCATGTTTGGAAGGTTTGGAACAATTGCAAGATTTGGAGTACAATAGACAAGCGGTGCAGGAGTAGGCCATTCAGTCCCTCAAGCCAGCACCACCATTCATGATGATCATGGCTGATCATCCACAATACGTATCCTGTTCCTGCCTTATCCCCATAACCCTTGATTCCACTAACTCTCAGAGCTCCTTCCAAATCTTTCTTGAAAGTATCCAGTGACTGGCCTCCACTGCCTTCTCGGGCAGAGCATTCCATATATCCACTTCTCTCTGGATTAAGAAATTTCTCCTCAACTCTGTTCTAAATGGTCTACCCCTTATTGTTAAACTGTGACTTCTGGTTCTGGACTCACCCATCAGCGGAAACATGCTTCCTGCCTCCAGAGTGTCCAATCCATTAATAATTTTATACATCTCAATCAGTGCCCCTCTGGAAAAGAGATCGATACATCAGGGTGGGATAGAAAAGAAGAGTTGAGGAATTCAGGGCAGCATCAAAATAGGTTGGTAAGGCATCTGAATGAGAGGCAAAGCTATTGAGAAATCTAAGAGAAGAATTCGAGATTGGAGGAAAGGTTAGAAAAAAGATAATGGCTACTGGCTTGGAGGGGGTTTAGTGATTGCCATGGACATGGTAATTCTAACAGGATTAATGGGCAAATTAGTAGGTTTGTCAAAAGTTCAGAAGAAAGTGCAGACACTTCTCTTACTCCACTAGCAATACTGGAAAGGCACATATCCTGTTCCAGGTCATAATCCCTGTTTCCTCTTAACTTATGGTTCCAAAGGATCTGGAAATTTTGCTGACTGGCATTAACGTCCTAACAGAGAAACAGTTCTGAGAGGCATAGACTCATTAAAATGTATAATTGTCTGACCTATCGCCTTAAGTTGTGTTGTTTGCAGGGCCTCCAAGCCTGACTTTGCTAAAACCAGAAGTAGGTGTGTTGAAAACAGGTTTGAGTTTTTTTTATATTTTGTTTGCCATCTATCTTAACCTCACTAATATTTGAGGATTAAAGGCATGCATTTGGTTGTACTAACAGTTTCCTTTGTGGAGTCTTGAAAGTTTCTATTATTTCTTTAGGTTTGTCTGGAAGAAGGATGGAAATATTATTGATGCAAATGCTCTACCCAGAATTACCATAGGGCAAAATGGCTCACTTCATATCAGTCAAACTTGGTCAGGTGATATTGGTGACTACACCTGTGAGGTTCTGTCCTTGGGAGGAAATGACTTCAGAACTGCCCGCCTGGAAGTCATGTGAGTATGCAAGTTTTCCCATCAAACTGAATAACCTTTGTCCCATTGGTTTTATAATGAACTTATGCCGTTATCTTTAACACAGTTTACTATTCTATTAGACCTCCAAAGTGTGTTTGACAAAGTGCAACCTAGCTGATAGGTCGGCGTTAAGCCCATGTAATAACAGGAAACAGAGTAGTGGTGAACCTTTAGTTGGACCAAAGGAAGCCACATAATGCAGTTCTACAGGGTCAGTGTTAGGCTTATGCTTTTCTTGACATTTGTTAAAGAATTACACTTGTCTTAATTTTGACATTGTGCCCTATATAACCATCAGACAGGATTTGGGATTATTTTGAACAGTGTCAGATAGTGATAAACTTGAGACATAGACAAAATAGACATGTGGTATGTGATTTGTTTCCTCTAACCTCACATTAAGGCTTGTCCATGTAAGACCAAGTTGAGGAGGAATTTCATCCTGACGGTAGGGAATCTATGGAATTCATTCCCGCAGTGGGATGTGAAGGTTGAATAATTAAGTATATTGAAGGCTAAGATAACAGATTTTTAATTAGTAAGGGACTCGAGATTTATGGGGATAGGGCAGAAAGTGGAGTTAGAGGTTTATCAGACAGTTGTGATCTCAGTGAATGCAGAACAGACTTGCTTGGCTAAATTATCTACTTCTGCTCTTGAGGACCACTAGTGGAATCAGAGTACAGGTTGTTCTGATATAATGCATGTTTCATTAATGCGAATTCGCTGTAACACAATTAACAAATTGGGGACGTGTGTTCGCTGTAACACAATTACATTGCCAACTCTTTAAGCTCTGTTTCTAAAGTGCGATTTTTCTATAATGTGGGGTTGCATAAGACCGCATTATAGAAGAACTGACTATAGTAAAAATCAAATGCAGCAACTAAAAGTCTTTTGGTACCATTTTCAAAACAAATATTTGCTATGTAGCTGTTTATTAACATAGGTCAGGTAGGAGCTACTTGAGCAAAGCTGCTAACACATTTTAAATAAATGGTTAACCTCTTGTTTAGATCACAGACTGATGAATATTGAGCAACCATATTAAGCATTTCCTCAATTCTCTCATATAGTAATTGGTAAACTTGTGATATCTGCTTTTTATTAATGAGTGCACTGAGAATAAATGTATAGCCTGTAAAGAGCATTAAAGATAAGCTATCCGGAATGGCATATGACCTGTATTAAGTTTCACAAAGTTAAAGTTTGAATAAATATTTAGAAATCATTATTAATATTTCTATATGTTTATATTCAATTCTAGAGTCAAAAAGTGAGGCGCTGGAAAAGCACAACCAATCAGGCAACATCCGAGGAACAGAAGAGTCGACATTTCGAGAGCAAGCTCTTCATCAGGAATGTGCTTATGCTCGAAACATTGTCTCTCCCGCTCTTCGGGTGCTGCCTGACCAGCTGTGCGTTTCCAGTGCCACACGTTTTGACTCTGATCTCCAGCATCTGCAGTCCTCTCTTTCTCCTTAGCTACAATTCTAGTTTACACCTATTGTGCAATACATTGTCTTCTTGCAGCATTATAGCTTGTGAGAAATTAGAGTTCGGGCTAGGACATGGAGACATGATTTAGTCAACATTTGAAATTAGTGTGTATGTTTTTATATGTGGACTAAAAATTCCTATGCCCACATTTATAATAGAAAGTGCCTATATAAAATGTAATTATAAATTCTTGCCACTGATGGCATTGTAGCACTTCAGTTTCACATCTTTAACTATTCAGCCTGTGCTACAGAGAAATACCTTGGAGGCAAACTTTCAGCTGGCAGCCATCTGCTTCTCAGCTGGAAAGCTGTTAGTCAGTCAAAACAGTCGATTGGGGCTCATCAATGCCGAAGGTATATCCACTTCATGCAGTTTTGAAATGGACATGTAAACATAGCTCGGGTTCTTGAAGCACAGTGGTACTGTCCCTCTCCCCAGACCAAGAAGCCTGTATTCAACTCATATCTGCTCCAGAGGTGTGTAATAACATATTGCGACTCTGGTCAAGAATAAGACGGAGACATATGTTAGGTATAGACAACTGGGATTAGGTGAATCTCTTGAAGAGTATAAGAGCTGGAGAGGGATTCTTAAGAGGGAAATCAGAGGATATGTGAGAACCTTGGCAGATAAGGCTGAGGATAATCCAAAGAAATTCCACAAGTACATCAAGAGCAGAAGAGCAACTATGGAGAGAATAGGGTTCCTTAAGTATTGACAAGATTGACAATGTTTAAAACCACAGGAGATGAGAGAGATAGTAATCAAATATGTCATATCAGTTTTTACTGTGGAGAATGAAATGGAGGCAACAGAACATGGGGAAATAAATATTGATGTCTTGAAAACAGGCCACATTTCAGAAGAAGAGGAGCTGAACGTAGAAAAGTCTCCAGGACCTGATCGTGTATCCCAGGATATTGTGGGAAGTTACAGAAGAAATTGCGGATCCCCTAGCAGAAATATTTGTATTGTCGATAGTCATAGGTGAGGTGCTGGAGGGCTGGAGCTGGCTAATACTATGCCTTTATTTAAGAAAGGCTGTAAGGAGAAGCCTGGAAACTATAGGTCAGTGAGTCTGACCTCAGTGGTGGGTAAGTCGTTGGAGAGGATTCTGAGAGTTCTGATTCACATGCATTTGGAGAGGCAGGGGCTGATTAGGGTTAGTCAGCAAGGCTTTGTGCATGGGAATTATTGTTTCACGGACTTGATTGAGTTTTTTTGAGGACTTAACCAAAAAGATCGATGAAGGCAGAGCGGTACATATTGACTACATGGATTTTAGGAAAGCTTTTGACAAGCTTCTGCATGGTAGACAAATTAGTAAAGTTAGATCACGTGGGATTCAGGGAGCGCTTGTCAATTGGATACAAAATTGGCTTGACTGTGAGAGAGAGAGGGTGGTGCTGGAGGGTGTTTTTCAGACTGGAGGCCTGTAATAAGCAGTGTTCTACAGGAATTGGTGCTGGGTCCACTATTGTTTGTCATTTATATAAACAGTTTGGATGTGAATTTAAGAGGCATGATTAGCAAGTTTGAGGATGACAGCAAAATTGGTAGCATAGTAGATAGTGAAGAAGATTATCTAAGATTGCAAAGGGATCTTGATCAATTGAACTAATTGGCTGAGGAGTGGTAGATGGCATTTTGTTTCAATAAATGTGTGGCATTGTAATTTGGTAAAGCAAACAAGGACAGAACTTATACAGTTAATGGTAGTGCCCTGGGTAGTGCTGTTGAAAGAAAGACCAAGGAGTTCAGATACATAGTTCTTTGAAATGGTTAAGGCATTTAGCATGCTTGCCTTCATTGTTCAAAGCATTAGGACATCACGTTGAGGTTGTACAGGATGTTGGTGAGTACACCTTTGGAGTACTGTGTACAGGTCTGGTCACCCTGCTGTAGGAAGGATATTATTAAATTGAAGGCGTTTCAGAGAAGGTTTACCAAGATGTTGCTGGGATTGGAGGGTTTGAGTAAAAGGAAGAGACTGGATCGGCTAGGATATTATTCACTGGAGCATAGGGAGTCGAGAGGTGACCTTATGGAGGTTCATAAAGCTATAAGAGGCATAGATAAGGTGAATAGCAAATGTCTTTTCCCTTGGGTGGGAGAGTTCAAACCAAGGTGCATGGGTTTAAGATGAGAGGAGAAAGATTTAAAAAGGACCTGAGGGGCAACCTTTTCCACATAGAGGCTGTTTTGCAAATGGAATGAACTGCCAAAGGAAATGGTAAATGCAGGTACAGTTACAACATTTAAAAGGCATTTGGACAGATCCACGAATAGGAAATGTTTGGAGGAATGTAAATAACTTTTTTTTTAAACCAATTTCTGAATAGGTCCTGCGATTTTCAATGATTTGTGTACTCATGTCCCTGCAATACCTTTCAAATTGTAAACAATATATCCTTTCACACTTCCGTACATTAAATTTCGACTATTGTGTATCCACTCAGATCACCAGCCTGTCTTTATCTGTTTCATCAATGCCATCCTCAAAATTCACACATTTGTGTTACCTGCACCAACATATGATTAACAAGAAATACTACTAACCTCCGGAATATTCTATGTACCTTAGTCCAATATGAAAAACAACCGTAGACCATTACTCTGTTGATTGGTTCGCAGCCAACTTTGTATCCATTCTGCCACTATTTCTTTTATTCCATTGCTGATTTTGCTTGCAAGCTTATTATGTGGCTCAGTGGTTAACACTGCTGTCTCACATTACCAGAGTCATGGGTTCGATTCCACCCTCAGGCAACAGTAAATGAGTTTGCACATTCTCCCTGTGTTTGCGTGGGTTTCTGCCGGAAGCTCCAGTTTTCTCCCACAATCCAAAGATGTGCAGGTTAGGTGGATTGGCCATGCTAAATTACCCATAGTGTTCTGGGATGTGCAGGTTCAGAGAGTCAGTGTGGACCAGTTGGGCCGAATGGGCTGTTTCCACACTGTTGGAATTCTATGATTATCAAATACCTTTCAGAAGCCACTGAACATCACCACATTACCTTCATCAACCTTCTTTATTACCTCATCCAAATACTCGATAAAGATAAATAGATATGATTTGTCTTTAATATCCTTGCTAGATTTTTAAAAATTAATCCATACTGATCCACTTCATAACTGCTCCTGATTGCAATCAAAAATAGCTCCATTATTTTCTAATTCCCTGCTTCTTAAATTGCCTCAAGCTCCACTATTTAACCAAAAGTAATATGACAATAAACTATTGTTTAAAAATTCAGTGTCTGACTAAATCATTTCTCTGCATCCTAGTTAAATCATCCCTTGACTTCTCGTCACACTTCACCTGAAACTATTATTAATTTTCTCCGTTTTGTTTTAGTGAACTTCCTCACCCACCCAGAAATCTGCAAGCAAGTTTAAACTTATCAAGCAGCCGGGCAGTGGATTTATCTTGGACGCGGCCCTTTGATGGAAACAGCCCCATATTACACTACATTGTGGAGTTATCTGAAAACAGTGAGTGCTCTGTTTAGCATTGTTGCCAACTGTACTGAAAATATTATATAAGTTGTCACTGGCAAGCTTATCTTTTTGATGAGCATGTTACATGAAAAACATGTCGGTTGCCAATGGATATGTAGAATATTTTGTGACCGGTGTCATTGTTAATGTTAAGTAATTCTGATGCATTTGAATTCCATTTTTGGTAAGATTTGTGCATCTGAGAGAGCACCTTAAAATTTGCATCTACCCTGCGTCTGCAGCAGCTTCCCTACCAGAAAATTTTGACATTGCTTTTGTTTTCCGTATTCTTAAGAATAATTTTGCTACCATTTGACATGATATGATCTTATTTGGAATGAATGAAGTACTCGAAGATTTCAAAGTGCTGGTAAAACATCTTAGGCGTTGAATAAGACCTTCAATTGGCTTCACTATTCTAGACATCAAATCAGAGCTGTCAAAGGAATCTAAAGAAAATGCTCAAAAGCATCAAAGTGAAGCTCTTAAAGGCATTGAAATAAAACTCAAAAGTATCAATTGGTATCAAGTGCAACATCAGTCCGATTTGCAAAATCCTTTTGTCAATTAAAATCCTAATGAATAATAATGAAATAAATAAAATTACAAAGTTTTGGTGAGGATGAAATAAAAATTTTATTGATTTTTGTGATGCACAATATTGCAAACATTAGTCCATAATTTATCTTCAAGAACCAATGTATGTTTCAATTCTGGCAAATCACCATAAAAATGTAATTCTTGACATTTTATGCTCAAAAACTAAAAATGAGATAATGAGCTTGCCTTTCAAATGGTGTCTCATCAAGAGAGCGTGTGCAATCACTGGTTGAAATTGTCCTTTTCCTTCTGCAAATCTAACAATGAACTTGCCTGGATAAAATTTCCTGGGAATGATGGGAAGAGATTGAAAACAGTGCAACCATTCTGAGCACTGAAAGGAAATCAATGCTGACTGTAAGAGTTTGAATGCTTTGATATTCCATTCATTGCCAATTAATGCCTTAGATGCCCGTTGATAACCACTTGCTATGTCAAATTATAGCTGTGATTGCTCTTCAGTGCAATTGATATCCAGTATTAGCTGAAAGATTGTATTTCAATGAAAGTAAGATCATGAGATGACTGAACAATTGTTTCCAGGAGCAAATGAAATTTGTTGAAAGTGCATGATATCAAACAATGTCGAAAAGCATCAAAACGTTCTGATAGGACCCTGTTAACTGGAAAATCATTGTAATACGTAGTGAACGCAGTTGTCCATATATTTCTGTCTTAATGTTAATTCATTAAGTGCAGCAATTTCTGTGTTCTTGAAACCTTTTTCCTGACTAGGTTGTTTAATATGTTGATGTTTCATACAATAGAATGAAACATGATATAAAGGAGGAGGCTATTGGGCAAATGTATCTGTGAAGGAAGCATCTAATTTGTACCACACCGGTGTTACTTTCCCATATTCCTCCAAATCTTTCATCTTTCAAACATTTAATCAATTCTGTTTTGAAAATTACAATTGAATCAGTTTCTGATACTCTTTCAGACAGCAGATTCCAGCACAGAAACAGACTCTTCAGTCAAACATATCCATGCCAACCAACTATCCTAAATTAATCTAGTTCCATTTGCTAGCATTTGGCCCATATCTCTCTCAACCCATCCAAATGCCTTTTAAATGTTGTAATTGTACCAGCCTTCACTACTTCCTCTGGCAGCTCATTCCATACATGCATTTTCCTCTGCCTGGAAAAGTTGCCCCTTAGCCCCCTTTTAAATCTTTCCCCTCTCACCTTAAACCTGTGCTCTTTAGTTTTGGACTCCCCTACCCTGGAGAAAAGATCTTCGCTATTCATCCTATCAACACCCCTCAAGATTTTATAAAACTCTGTAAAGTCACCCCTCAGCCACTGACACTCCAGGGAAAATAGCCCTAGCCTATTCAGCCTCTCCCTATAGCTCAAACCCCCCCCCCCCCCTACCCTGGCAACATCCTTGTAAATCTTTTCTGAACTCTTTCAAGTTTACCAACATCTTGGTAAGTAGACCACCATTGAATGCAGTACTCTGAAACTGGCTTAACAAAAGGCAAGTGTACCACCTTCACTACCCTGTCTACCTGCAACTTCATTTTCAAGGAATTGTGAACCTGCATTCCAAGATCTCCTTGTTCAACACTCACTAGGACCTTACCATTAAGTATATAAGTCCTGCCCTGATTTGCTTGTTTAGCAAAATGTAGCACCTCAGATTTAGCTAAATTAAACTCCATCTATAACTCCTTGACCCATCTGATTAAGGTTACATTGTACTCTGAGGCAACCTTCTTTGCTGTCCAGTACATTACCAATTTTGGTGTCATCGGCAAATTTATTAAACATATCTCCTATATTCACATCCAAATCATTTATATAAATGACAAAAAGGATGGATTATAGATGATCGAAGTTGGAGCACAGGAGAAAATTGTAGCTGCTTTTCTCAGGTTTCTTTCAGTGCTGAAGCTGATTTCCTTGATTTCTTGGAGCAGTAATTACTGTTTTAGAAGCTGTTTGCTCAAAAATATATATTGAATACCAGTTCTTAAGAGATTATTTTCATCCAACAAAATTATCCCAAGTTATAGTTAATGTGAAATTCAATTTGTTCAAGTTGTTTTTGTTATTCTAGTGAGGAGACAAATGTACGGCTATTATAATTCTGTATGTTGCAAGACTGTTTTTACCTTAAGTATTCTCTTTTATTCTTTCATGGTATGTGAATGTCTGCTCCCATCTTGAATTGTTCTGGAGAAGGTTTGTGGTGAATCACCTTTCTGATCCACTACAGTCCACCTGGTGTCCAACATTCACAATGCCATCAAAAAATATTTTTAGTCCCAGATACAAATAGTCCTGCCCTTGTCCTACTGGGTACTAAAGGCCACTATTTTCAAAGGTTACCTGGCTTGTCAGTGATGAGTCTACTGATCATCAAAAGGTAATAATTAGATTGCCTCTTGGTGGAGACAGTGACTGCCAGGCACTTGTGCAGTGCAAATATTGTATGCCATTTATGTGCCCAAGTCTGGATATTGACGAGGTCACGCTGCATTTGGATGGGACTACTTCAGCAGCTGAGGAGTTGCAAATGGTGCTGAACAATGTATAATCTGTTTACATCCCCACTCCTGACCTCATGATTAATGAAGCAATTAAAGATGTTTGGGCTCGGATGCTATTGAAGAACTTTTGCAGTGATGTCCTGAGATTGCATCATGAGTTGTACCTGCACTAGATTGCAAAGCAATCTTACAAATCTAGAAAGTATAAATCAGGAGTGTGATGGAATACTGTCCCTTTGCCTGATTGAATGCATTTCCAGCAGCACTCGAAATTCAGCATCATCAAAGACAAAGTAGCCTACTTGATCAACACTGCATTCACCACATTCAACATTTGACAGTGTGGATTCATGTGCACAGCCCATATCATCATGGAAGTCAACCTCCCATCCATGGACCTCATTTACACCTCTCATTGCCGTGGAAAGACTGCCAACATCATTAAAGACCCATTCCACCCTGGTCATGTATTCCTACAACCTCTTCTGCCACGCAGAAGATACAGAAGCTTAGGCACACACATCTGCAGGTTCAAGATCAGCTTCCCTGCTGTTATTAGACTCATGAATGGACTGTCTTACTTCAGATAATGTTCATCTTGCCTCCATGCGTGTGCGGGGTAACCTGTACATCTCACTCTGTCCAAGTTTTTTTTCCACCCTATGATCTGTATGTCCTTACTATAATCTGTCTGTACAGCTTTGTAAACAAAGCTTTTCACTGTACTTAAGTACATGTAATAATAAATCAAATTAGTCAATCAGTTCAATCCTTCCATCCTTCCATCAGCAGTACAACCTGGTTGCAGTTTGTGGTAGTCTGTTTGTTCAACCTTCCAAACTTGTGACATCTACCATCTAGTAGGACAAAGGGGAGGCAGTAGCCTACTGGTATTATCACTGGACTGTAAATATAGAGATCTAGGTAATATT
The DNA here is from genome assembly GCF_004010195.1 of Chiloscyllium plagiosum. NCBI lineage: Eukaryota > Metazoa > Chordata > Chondrichthyes > Orectolobiformes > Hemiscylliidae > Chiloscyllium > Chiloscyllium plagiosum. The sequence goes on from NC_057730.1 coordinate 42,516,461, forward strand.
TTGGGTCCCGAGTTTGAGTCCCACCATGGCACCTGGTGGAATTTAACTTCAGGAAATATCTGGAGTTAAGAGTCTAATGATGACCATGAATCCATTAGTGATTGTCAGGATAACCCATCTGGTTTACTAATGTCCTTTAGGGAAGGAAACTGCCATCCTTACCTGCTCTAGCCTAAATGTGACACCAGAACCACAGCAACTTAGTTGACTCTTAACTGACCTCCGGACAATTAGGAATGTGCAATAAATACTGGCCCAGCCAGTGACTCCCTCATCCCATTTAATGAATTCTTTTAAAAGGTACATGTGCAAGGGAAGCATGCACTTCCACGCCACCCATCATTCTTCATATTGTATTGTAATTCTGGCATTATAGGACAAAAGCATTGGAAAGCAGTACCAGGTAATGGTGTGGAAGTATCTTCACCACACATTCTGCACCAGTTCAAGAAGGTGACACACATACCCTGCTGAGAGAGATTTGGTACCTCACCAGACAATATGCTGGGGAGAGCCGGTACCCTTACAATTAACAAACACTTCACTGAAATCTTTTTACAAATTTGTTGTGAATTTTATTGCACAAATAAAAGATTTTATTTCCACTGTTCATCTCTATCTCTATTGAAAATATCATTGATAACTAACTTAAAATATTGCCATCAAATAAGCCCATCAATGGATTGAACCTTTATTGTAACATTAAGTTGCTGAGTATATTGAATGTAACAATTTTTGATCCATTTGACAGAAACCCATCTGGGTCAAAGGGAAAAAGTTCTTAACATCACTCGTACCTCATTTAAACTGACCAGTCAAAAGCAGTCTACATAAGCAAATAGTCCGTATATTAGAGATAATGCCATTTTGAGTGCATCCTTCTTCTTTATGATATGTATTACAATTGACTGTCAATGCCACTCTACTATAACATATGTGCATCAGTTATCCTTTTAAATATGTAATATATACTGTTTTGCATTGTATTTTGAGAAGTTATTCTACATCCTTGGCATGATGCTAAAAACCCTGAGGAGTTTGTTTTAATTCATGTGATTAATAAAAATCCAAGTGCACTGATTATTCACACAACAATTGAAACAATTATCCACTGAAATTATAAAAGAAAGTTCTAGAATTCTCTTGATGGTTCAACAAGCCTATCAAGTCATCTACATCTGCCAGCTGCTCTGAATAAAACTATGGCTCCACAAACACTGTATGGTGCTCCTGTCATAACTGTACAAATACTGTGAACAGAAGATTATAACAAAGTGTAAAGAGTCAATTTCACAACTCTTAACAGGCTTAAAGAGGAAGCTAAATTTAATTACTCTTTTTGAAGTCTAACATTGTGTGGCTTATTGAACAGCTGACATTGCAAACTTGATAATGATCATCTGTACAGATATTAATTCATCACTAGTTTACTCCTCAGAAACTGTAGCCCTTGGTGTCTACATGCAGCAAGACCTGGGCAATATTCAACCATAGGCTGATAAATGACAGGATCATTCATGCCACACATCCTACCTAGGGACAATCTTAGTATCCCCATTGACAATTAACAATATAATTGATAAATCCAGCACAATAAATATCCTGAAAGTTACCATTGACCAGAAGCTAAACTTGCCATGGTTGTGGGTATATTCACCGAGCTGTGCAGATGTTTCATTCCCTGTCTAGGTGACATCTTCAGTGCTTTGAAGCCTCCTGTGAAGCGCTGGTGTACTGCGTCTTCTGGAATTTATTTGGTTCAGTTCCTGCTGCTTCCACTTGCCAGTTCCAATAGTTCATTGTAGTGGCCAAAATATTGGGTCTTGGTCTATGTTTGTTGATGGAGTCTGTGGATGAGTGCTATGCTTCTAGAAATTCTCTGGCTGTCCTCTGTTTAGCTTGTCCTATGATCATTGTGTTGTCCCAGTCGAATTTGTGATCCCTGTCATCTGTATGGCTACTAGAGACAGCTGGTCATGGCGTTTAGTGGCTAGTTGGTGTTCACGGATGCGGATTGTTAGTTGTCTGCCTGTTTGCCCTATATAGTGTTTTGTGCAGCCTTTGCATGGAATCTTGCAAAAGAACCATCAGTCTTGCATATGATGGGCATAGGTTTTTCTCTTTGCAAGCTCCTTCTCTAGACATGTACCTCTCAGAGAGTTCTGACTAGCAGTCAATAGCTGTTGGTATGGTAGCAGTTCTCCTCCCAGCTGTTCAATTTTCCACAGTCTTATACCCCAAAACATCAGATTGTGTCATTGGCTTTCAAGATTGTCAATATACTCAATTCAAACTTGATTGGAATTTGGTATTTTGGGGGGATATAATTTAAATTGATTGGCCTAATTCAAATCTGTTTTGTCATTTCCAGGCAGTCAGCTACCCCAGTAGCTGGAGCACATTTAACATTGTGCCTTATTGAGAACACTTGGTGCTGTCACTGCTAGCTTTTATACTTTTGTTCTGGTGACTTGACTGAGTGTGGCTGTCAGTTTAAGTGCTGTCATGAAGCCGAGCAGTTGGATAAGTCTGGCTGTTAGTTCTGAGGTATTTTTATATAAGGTAACGCAGCTAATGTGTTGGGTCATGGCAGGTCCTCGTCGCATTGTTTGCTAGGCATCTGCGGATGAAGTTGCGGGGGTATCCGTTCTTGGTGAAGAAACTGTAGAAGCTAAACTTGCCCAGTCATATAATTGCCGTGACTACAAGAACAGATCAAAGACTTGGAATTCTGTAGTGAATATTGTTACGACACTACACTTCACCTACTTAATTTAAAACCAGCAACACAGAAAAGATTTATCCCATGCAGCAAAAATTAGACTGCCCAAGAACTATTTAAAGTAAAAATTAACAACTTTATTTCTTAAAATATAACAGAGAATAATTAACAAACAACTATTTACATTTCCTTCCTCTAACCTATCTTTTACCTTCCCTTTCTATAATATTAGCCCGATAAAACTCCCATTAAGATTTACAGAAAAATTGAAATTTTAAAACCAGCCAGCTGTTGAATCTTCTCTTTATCTTCGTTGGTAGACTGGCTCTCCAGGTCAGTGTTGAGGTTTTTCTCTTTGCAAGCTCCTTCTCTAGACATGTACCTCTCAGAGAGTTCTGACTAGCAGTCAATAGCTGTTGGTATGGTAGCAGTTCTCCTCCCAGCTGTTCAATTTTCCACAGTCTTATACCCCAAAACATCAGATTGTGTCATTGGCTTTCAAGATTGTCAATATACTCAATTCAAACTTGATTGGAATTTGGTATTTTGGGGGGATATAATTTAAATTGATTGGCCTAATTCAAATCTGTTTTGTCATTTCCAGGCAGTCAGCTACCCCAGTAGCTGGAGCACATTTAACATTGTGTCTTATTGAGAACACTTGGTGCTGTCACTGCTAGCTTTTATACTCTTAAAGGTATAGTACACCCACATCTTTATAACAATATTTTAAAATTTTATTTATTCACGGATGTGGACATTGCTGGCTGGGCCAGTATTTCGAGCCCATCCTTAATTTTCCTTGAGGAGATGATGATAAGCTGCCATCTTGAACCATTGCACATCTCTTATGACTTTACTAGGACGAGTATACATATAATTGTGCCCACTGCTGCATAAGCCATCACAAAATGTGTAAAATCTCATCTAAATCACTAAGATAATCAATTTACCTGGCTAACTGCTATTCAGATCAAATGCTTTTCAAACTATGTTCCATTAACAGAAAGCAACTGTTTATTGTAATGTAAATAGCTTCAAACAGATGGCAGGGAAAGAAAGCATTACTAAATTATTACTATGCAACTTGAAGTACACCCTTTTTAAACCCCAAATATTCGTGCACACATTAATGTTTAAGACAGATAAAGGACAGATGGTTGGCACATATAGGTGGAAATAAAATAGACAGGGAACAAAGTTCTAAAGATCCAAGTCCAAACCACACTGTAAGGTTAAATTGCCCCTCTCCGTTCCTTTGATTTCACAAATGATTACTGAGTTGTCTGTAATGGATGGTCATTATCCATGGTGATAGTTGATCTCATGGACATAGGTCTTTATTGTTAGAATTCTTTCTTATAAGTTTTCATGAAGAAGGGAGAGAAATGTTTTCAGTTTACAAGTTCTGGTGGTCTTCAGTTCTGTACTGACAGATTTGTAGCTGAATCAACCCAAGGGCAGCCTTCAGGCAGTTTTTCCTTAACTCAAAAACATTTGGTGCTACTCCGTCTGAATTATGTATTAATCTCACTCATCAAACAGCAGTATTATCTTGCATGGCTGAAAATGTGCAGCACTTGATTTTCCAACTGGTGAAATTCTCTTGTTATTTCAGATATATAGCCATTTTCCATGTCCATTTCAGCTTATAATCTGAAAAGTAAATAATGTGATCTCTTGGTGTAGGGACACCAGTAGTTCTGTTCTGGAGGACTTCAGGATTTTAACCAAGTAACATTTATCGAAAAGGGATACAGCAGGAGGCTTGGAGAGGAAATTGCAGGTTGTGGTGTTCTCATGTATGTGTTACCCTTGCTCTTTTAGATGGCAGTGGTTGAGGGTTTGCAAGGTACTGTCTCAGGTACTTTGGTGAGTTTCTGCAATGCGTCTTGTGCATGGTACAAAGTTAAAAATCACACAGCACCGGGTTATAGTCCAATAGGTTTATTTGGAAGCACTAGCTTTTGAAGCACTGCTGCTTCATCAGGAAGTTGTGGAGTATAAGATCGTGTTTCCAAATAAACCTGTTGGACTCTAACCTGGTTTGTGTGACTTTTAACTTTATACACCCCAGTCCAACACCAGCACCTCCAAATTATAGATGGTAAACATTGTACAAATGAGATGAAGGAGGGGAATGCAGAAAGCTGGGATTGGGTACCAATTAAATGGGCTGATTTGTCCTTTTTGGTAGTGAGCTTCTTTAGTGTTCGCGGGGCTGCACTGATCCAGGCAATTGGAAAGCACTCTACCAAATTCCTTCCTTGTGCCTTCAGGATGGTGGACTAGCATAAGGGAGATGAGAGGTAAGCAGTCTATGTTCAACTTTCGCAAGACCTCAATAGGATCCAGGCATAGGCTGACAAGTGACAAGCAACAATCATGTCACACAAGCAATGTTCTCTCTAAGCTATGCAACCATGTGTGCAGGCAGCCTCTACAAGATTCTCTGCTTGGAGATCAGTGTACATATACCAATCCCACCTTTGACTTCTGGTTCCAGAAGTCACTGCTGTACATGGAGCTTTGAGGCTCATGCAGCCTGAAAGAAAATTAAAGGGAGCACTGCACAGAAGTGCCAGGCAATGATCATCTACAGCAAGTTGTAACGTAACCATTGTCCCTGAACATTCAGGGATTAACATCACTGAAACCAACCCACTATGAACAGCTTGGGGGTTACCATTGACCAGAGGCTATATGGCTTGCCCTGATAAAATACATGGCTACAAGAACATATCATATGGTTGGAATCTTGCAGGATGTTTACTCACCTCTTGATTCCTCAAAGCCTGTCTGCCACCTAAAAGGCAGGAGTGTAATGCAACATTCCCCACTTCACTGGATGAACACAGCATCAACAACGTTCAAGAAGCAAGCAAATAATAAAAGAAAAGATTCCTAGAGTCTGACATACTTTTGTGGATGCAATATTTTTGTGGCTGGTGTAGTTGTTTCTGATTGATGGAAACTCTACCATCCAAAGGATGTTTAAGAGGTAGCCTCAACAAAGATGTGCTATTAAGTGTCAGGAGGAGGTGGTTGGGCTTTATTTTGTTGGAAATTATCATTGTGATGCAAATTTTATTTGTTATTGTTGGGTAAAGCTGAAATATTGGATGAGTCTTGTTGCATCAAACTCCATTTGCCACCTCTCAGTCCAGCTCTGCAGCTTATCTATTCCTTCTGTAACCTACAACATCCTTCATCTCTATTTAGAACTCTACCAACCTTAGTGTTGTCCACAAATTTACTAACCCATCCTTATGTGCCCTCATCCAGGTCATATATAAAAATGACAAACTGCAGTGGACCCAAAACAGATCCTTGCAGTATACCACTAGTAACTGAACTCCAGGATGAATATTTTCCATCAACCACCATCCTCTGTGTTCTTTCAGCAAGTCAACTTCTGATCCAAACCGCTAAATCACCCATAATCCCATCCCTCCATATTTTGTGCAATAGCCTATTGTGGGGAACCTTATCAAACGCCTTACTGAAATCTATATACACTACATCAATGGCTTTGCCCTCATCCACCTGTTTGGTCACCTTCTCAAAGATCTCAAAAAGGTATGTGAGGCATGACCTACCCTTCATCGTGCTGACTATCCCTAATCAACTTTTTTTCTAGATATAACTCTTATAACTCTTTCCAATGCATTACCCACAACCGAAGTAAGGCTCACTGGTCTATAATTACCAGGGCTCTCTCTACTCCACTTCTTGATCAAGGGAACAACATTTGCTTTCCTCCAGTCTTCTGGCACTATTCCTGTCGACAATGAAGATATAAACATCAAAGCCAAAGGCTCTGCGATCTCCTCCCTGGTTAGAAAAGTGTTCAAATGAGGCTTTGTGAGTAAAGCTGAGGAATAAAATCAGGGAAGGCAGACTGCTGGATGTGTATCACCATCACTGGATGATAGAGAAGCAGATATGTAGCCAATTCACTGTGATATGTAAAAACAAAAGTACGATAATCGTATTAGGGCATTTCAACTTCGCTAACATAAATTGGAGTAGTCATAGTGTAAAGGGTTTCGATGGGGGCAGATTTCTTGGAAGGTGTGAAGAACATTTTATATCAGTACGCAGAAGATAGTATGGTGCTGGACCTAAGTCTGTGGAATAATATCACACAGGTGTTTGAAGTGGCAGTGGGAGAGCATTTTAGTGATCGCAACCACAACAGCATACATTTTAAGTTTGTTATAGAAAAAGAAAAAGATGGTCGCAATAAAGGGATTTTGTCTGGGGGAAGGAAAATTTCATTAAAATAAGGCAGGATCTGGCCAAAGTAGACTGGGAACAGCTGATTCTGAGCAAAACTACAAGAGAACATTTCAACATGGAATTGGCAAGAGTGCAGGCCCAACATGTTCCCTTTAGAGTGAAATGTAGGAGCATCAAGCTCCGAGAATCCTGAGGAATATTTAGAACTGGATTGAAAAAAGAAACTTTTAACAAATACAAGGGGAGCAAATTAATAGAGGTCCTTTTGGAGTATTCGAAGTGCAGAGGTAAACTTAAGGAAGCAGTTAAGACAGCAAAGAGGGAACATGAAAAATGATTGGCGAATAGGATTAGAGAGAATTTCAAAATATATCCAGGGAAAATGGATAACCAGAGAAAGAGTAGAAGAAAGTGAGGACTGCGGATGCTGGAGATCAGAGTCAAAAACTGTGGCGCTGGAAAAGCACATCCAGTCAGGCAGCATCCAAGGAGGCAGAGAATCAATGTTTCAGACATCAGCCCTTCGTCAGTGAGATAGAGCCCATTAGGAACAAAATGGACAATCTGTGCATGGAGTTGGAGGACACTGGTAGGCTGTAAAATGAGTACTTCACTTCTGTCTTAACTTTGGAAAAAGAGAATGTAGGTACAGAATTTGGGGAGAAGGACTTTGAGGTTCTTGAGCAGTTTGACATAGAGAGTGAGGAGATATTGGAGGTTTTGGTGGGATTAAAACTGAACAGATCCCCAGATCTGGATGAGTTGTATCCCAGGCTGCTGTGGAAGATGAAGGAAATTACAGGAGCTGTGACCTAAATTTTTAATACCTATCTGGCCACAGGGGAGGTGCCAGAGAACTGTAGGGTAGATAATCTGGTTCCATTTTTCAAGAAGGGTGGTAGAGATAAAAACAAAAACAGAAGTTGCTGGAAAAGCACAGTAGGTCTCGCAGCATCTGTGAACAGAAATCAGAGTTAACGTTTCAGATCTGGTGACCTTGGTTCTGAGGAAGGGTCATTGGACTCAAAACTTTTAATTTTGATTTCTGTTCACAGATGCTGCTAGATCTGCTGATCTTCTCCAGCAACTTATGTTTTTGTTTCTGGTTTACAGCATCCACAGTCCCTTTGGTTTTTATTTGGTAGCAATAAACCAAGGGGTTATAGACCAGTGAGCCTCACATCAGTAGTAGAGAAACTATTGGAAAAAAAGTTCTGAAGGAAAGAATTAATCTCCACTTGGGGAGGCAAGGTTTGATCAAAGATAGTCAGCCAGGCTTTGTGAGAGGGAGGCTATGCTGATTATCTGGGTGTGTAGATGAGGGCAGTGCTGTTGATGTAATTTACATGGATTTCAACAAAGTCTTTGACAAGATCCTACAAATGAAACTGATGAAAAAGATGGAACCCAGAGTAACTTGGCAAGTTGAAATCAAGATTGACTTACTGGTAGGAGAGAGAGGGTGGAGGTAGAAGGCTGTTTGTCTGATGTGAGTACCACATCCAGTGGCATACCACAAGGATCAGTATTGGGTCCCATATTGTTCATGGTATATATAAACATTATAGAAGAAAATGTGAGGGAGATGATAAGTAAGTTTGCAGGTGATACGAGTATTGGCCGGGTGGTTGACAGTGAGGAAGAAAGTCTTAGGTTACAGCAGGATATAAATGTATTAGTCAGATGGGCAAATAAGCAGCAGATGGAATTTATTCCTGGTAAGTATGAGATAATGCACTTTAGAAGAAGAAACAAGACAAGGAAGTACTCAATGAATGGCACAATACTAGGAAGCTCAGAGGAGCAGAGGGATCTATTCCTCTAATGTTCCAATGGGACAGACCGAGTTCTGTTGTCCTAGTTTCTCTGTCATGGCAGCTTATCCAAAATGCCCACCTTCTTCCTCAAACCAGGACTACCCATCACCAATGCTGACAGGGTCCTCGGTCATATCTAAACCATCTCTCTCACTTTGGCCCTCACACTTCCCACAGAGGGCTCCTGATCTTCATTTACCATCCCATCAGCATCCATGTCCAGAGGATCATTAGCCACTATTTCTGCCACTTCCAGCGGAATGCCACCACCAGACACACATTCCCCTCCTCTCCCTTGGCAGCGTTCTGCATGGACTGTTCTCTCGGGGATACCCTGGTTCGCTCCTCCTCTACTCCCAATATATCCCCACAGCACTTTCCCGTGCTGTCACAGAACGTGTAACACCTGCCTGTTTACTTCCTCCCTCCTCACTATCCAATGCCCCAGACATACCTTCCAAGTGAAGGAATGATTTACCAGCACTTCAGTCAATCTATTCTACTGTATTTGCTGCTCACAACATGCTCTGTTCTACATTGACGAAGAGAAATGCAGACTGGGTGACCACTTTGCAGCAGACCTACATTCTGTCTGCAGAAATTACCCTGAGTTTCCTGTTGCGTGCCATTTAAACACCACCATGTTCTCTAGCCAACATCTCTGTCTCAGGCTTGCTGCAGTGTTCTAGTAAAGCTCGGCGCATGCTGGAAGAACAGCAGCTCACTTACCTCTAGGGGACCCTGCAGCCTTCAGGACTCAATATCATGCTGAATAATTTTAGGTACTGAGCACTTTCACCTGTGTCTTTACCCCAACTCCCTGCACAACAGACCTTTTCATCTCCTTTGCTGCCACAAACAATTCATTTTCAGCAGCTAATGGTCCCAATTTTTGCTATTGATTCTCCCAAACTGACCTTTAACTACTCCTGTGTCTGTCCAAATGTTTTTCTCTCTCTCTGGGCTCCATCTCCACTTATCGTTTACAAATACAAACCCACATTCCCCCACACACACACCCACACATGCACACCACCCACACATACAAACCATACACCACACCCATTGCCGTACCTACCTTCCTCCCTTCAGGATATGTATCAACATTTTTCTGCCTAAAATCAGTTCTGAAGAAGAACTGGACCCGAAATGTTAACTCTTTCTCCTCTCCACAGATTCTATCATACCTCCTTGCAGCGATTGCTATTTTTGTGTGAGAGTAATCTTGGGGATGCTTTGTCCACAGATCCCTGAGGCAGCAGGAGAGGTAGTTAAATGTAGTTAAGAAAGCATAGGAGACACTTGCATTTATCAGTGATGCCATAGATTATTAGAGCAGGAATGTTATGTTGGACTTTGATTAAGCCACAGCTGGAGTACTATGAGTAGTTCTGGTCCATCACTACAGGATGGATGTGATTGCACTGGAGGGGGTGCACAGGAGATTCACCAAGATGCTGCCCGGGATGAAGCAGTTTGGCTTTGAAGAGAGACTGAATAAACTTGGGTTATTTGTTCTCTTTGGAGCAAAGACCTGAGCAGAGGGGACCTGATTGAGGTGTATAGAATTGTGAAAGGCATGGACAGCATTGTTGGGAAGCACTTGTTGTCCTTCATGAAAAGATAAATTAACAAGGAGGAATAATTTTGAGGAAGCATAAAGTTTTGAGGGAATTTGAGGAAAACAGTTTTCACACAATGTGGTGGGAATCTGGAATGTGCTGCTTGTGAGAGCAGTTGAGATGAAAAATCTAATAACCTTTAAAAATGACTTAGATGAGCACTTGAAATGTTATAACATTCAAGGCTATAGGCTAAGTGTTGGATAGTGGAATTACTTTTGCAAGTGCAGACTGGGCAGAAGGACTTTTTCTGTACTGTATGATAATGTGCATTTTAACAACCATTGAGCCTCTTAAGTACCAGCAATGAAGTCTACTCGCGTCTAGTATCTGCTGTAATGTAGGGAGCATGACAGCCAATTTGTGCACAGCAAGTTCACGTAGAAAGTGCAGTGATAATGACCCAATAGCCTGTTTTGCTCAGGTCAGTCAAAGAATAAATGTTGATCATGCCAAGGAGAAAGAGACTCCTGCCTTGAAAATTTGTCATGGTTTCAAATTAGAGAATGTCATTCCTGACATATGATTTAAACCAAAATTTTCTGACTCAGAGGAGACTTTTTTCCAACTAAGCTATGGCTGATGCCTATATGAAAATAAATAAAATTGAGCATTTTTAAGTTGTCATTGTACTTACACAAACACCAGAACAGTAAAAAGGATGTGACATAAAAACTAAACGATAAACAAAGGCACTGGAATAAAACACATTTGTCACATTTTCTTCACAGCCCTCATCTTTGAATTATTTCCTAATGTATATTTATAATATAATGGGGTATCTCTAAAACTGCTGTAGATAGCTTAAAAAAATTCTGATCTTTTGCAAGAAAATGCTTTATGAACAGTTTCAATTTTATCATTTCCTGAATCCAGTAAAATATTCCATTGTGCTTCATAGAGACATAATTAAACAATAATATCAACAAAAATAACAAAAGGTTTAGTTGCTGAGAATTTTATATCAGAATTAGAAACATGGCACAGCTACGAGTTCACAAAATGTTAATTTTCTGTCCCTTTGCAGCAATAAATCAGCCATTGAATGTAAGTTTGAGTCATAGAGTGTTGCAGTGCGATGCAAATCAGAGATGAAACACCTGAAATATCACGAAGTGGCATCACAGCATTTGAGGTTTTTCACATCCTGTGGGTGTGCTGTCCTTAGCTTGTAGCAGCTTGAAATGTTTTACATGGAACATACAATACTGCTGCACAGTACAGGCTCTTCGGCTCACGATGTTGTGCCGAGCCTTTATCTTAATCTAAGATCAAACAAACTTACACACCCCTCAATTTACTGCCGTCCATGTGCTTGTCATGCAGATGCTTAAAAGTCCTTAATGTCTTTGACTCTACTACTACTGCTGGCTGTGCATGCCACGCACCCGGTACTCTCTGCGTAAAGAACCTACCTCTGACATCTCCCCAAACCTTCCTCCAATCACCTTAAAATTATGACCCCTCGTGACAGCCATTTCTGCCCTGGGGTAAAGTCTCTGGCTTTCTAATCTATCTATGCCAATCATTACCTTGTACATCACTATCAAGTCACCTCTCTTCATGTGATACAAGATTTGAAGCAGAGACCATTACATCCTTAAAGAAAAGTCAAATATTTGGAACAGAATTATGGGGAGTGAGCTAAATAGTGGGGTTCATTTAGGATTACTAAAGATTTTGCTTAGCTAAGAGTTTACACAGTTGGCCTCATTTATAGAGTCATACAGCACAAAAACAGACCGGTCCAAATCGTCCATGCTGACCAAGTTTCCCAAACTAGTCACATTTTAGCCCATAGCCCCCTCAACCTTTCCTATTCCTTTTAAATTTTTCCCTTCTCACCTTAAACCCATGCCTCCTTGTTTTGAACTCCCCCACCCTAGGGAAAGGACCTTTTCACCTTATCTATGCTCCTCATGATTTATAAATATCCATAAAGTTACCCTTCAAATTCCTATGCTCCAGGGAAAAAAGTCCCGGCCTATCCAACTTCTCCTTGTAACTCAAATCCTCTTGGTAAATCTTTTCTGAACTTTCTCTGATTTAATAGTATCCTTCCTGGAGCAGGGCGAACAGAACTGCACATAGTATTCCAAAAGCAGCCTCACCAGCATCCTGTCCAACCTCAACATAATGTCCCAACTCCTGTACTCAGTTGTCTAAGCAAGAAGGCAAGCATGCTAAATGCCTCCTTAACCATCCTGTCTACCTGTGACACAACTTTCAAAAAGCTATGTACCTGAGCCCCTTGTTATTTTTGTTTCAAAGTGTAAGCTTCTTTCACGCCAGGGCAGAAAACACAGACCCCAGTGCCACTCCCTGGTCCAAGCTTCTGCTCTCTACCTTAATCTGAGCAAAGTGGTCCCAACCCCAATGAACAGCT
>NC_057730.1:42529318-42546101 GCF_004010195.1 Chiloscyllium plagiosum
CCCTCCCATGTTCTAAGCACTGCTGTGGTATCCATAAGCAGTGTTTACCTTGCTATTTGGAGAAATCAATTGTCTTTTGCAACATCAGCCTATGTGGCCAACATAGTGAAGTTCCACATACGTTTGTCAAAATTATTGACTCAAAATTGCAGCACCTGAAGGATAAAGGAGAGCTCTTTCTCACAGTGTTAAGGCACTCAGGTAGAGCAGGTGAACACTATCAGTAAATGTATGTTGTTTAAAAAGTGAGACGGATATCTTGTGAAACAGAATTATTGATGTCAGCATTGTTAGATATGTTCAGATTCACACTTTTATTTTGTTTGTACCAGTAGAGATCTGGGTTATCAGAGCAGTTTGTAGGAGGAGGGAGCATGTTAAAGAGATAGGGGGTAAGTATCTTTGAACACAGCTGAAAACCAGCATCAGAAAAAAACCTTCACTTTAAATTTTGCCTGTCATGCATCCCACAAAAAGGAAATTTGGATAGGGTCTATAATGTGGGGCTTGACCTGTCATGTTTATAGCCTGTCAGAGTTGAAAACTACTTGTCTTGCATTCTCTGTAATAAATAGCAAAACAGCTAGATGTTGGGGATTTTCCAGTTGAAGGTTGGGTGGCGGACGTGTAATGCAAAGTTTAGTACATCTCCAAAATAATATACTTGAGAGAGAAAAATGTCTTTGTGAAGTGGGGAAAGGTTCAGTGTCCCTTTGAGTTGGGGGAAACATTAGGACCTAAAATGTCTCCATGAAATTGTGAAAGGGTAGGGCAGAAAGTGCTTTTGAGAATTGTGGCAATGAGTAACACAATAAGGTATCTGTTAAGTAGTGAAAGATTAGGGCAGAGTGTACCTTTGTGAAATAATTAGGGTGGAAAGTGCCTGTGTGAGGTGAGGAAAGGGTTAGTGCAGAGAATTTCTGTGTGAAGTGAAAAAGGGTTAAAATCGAGAGTACCTCTGGAAAATAGGGAAAGTTTACGATGGAATGTAACTCTGCAAGTGAGGAAAAGTTAGGACAGAAGGTGCCTGTGGGAAGTGGGAAAAGATAAAAGAGTTTCTGAATATTAAGCCAGCTCATTCACAGCAACCTTAGTTTTAAACAAAATCGCAAATTTACGAAATGTCAAAGTTAGTAATAATTGCCCCAGTTTTTAACATAACTGTTTATGATACTTTGATCTCATAGATTCATAAAATCCCTGGAGAGTGAAAACAGGTCATTTGGCCTATCGAGACTATGCTGCCCCTCTGAAGAGTATCCCATCCAGACTGATGCCATCCCTGTAACCTGCACTTACCATGACTAATCCATCCAGCCTGCACACTCCTGGACACTATGGGCAATTTAGCAGAGCCAATCCACCTAATTTGCACATCTTTGGAATGTAGGAGGAAACTGGAGAACCCAGAGGAAAGCTACACAGACAGGGGAAGAATGTACAGACAGCCACCCAAGGGTGGAATCAAACCACAGTCCCTAGGACTGTGAGGCAGCAGTGCTAACCACTGAGCCACCGTGCCACCACCAGCCAATTTGCTAGCATCATTATAGTTGTGTATTATTTGTTAAAACTATGAGTGAGAAAGAATTAAAGTAATTTATGGCTTTTGCACTTTTTATTCCAACAGAAGATGGTTGTATCTTTTGTTAGCCTTGCCTCTATCAAATGGTCCACAATCTATTTAAGTTTCATACATTAAAATGCGCTTCCATTTCTTCCCCGAAGGCAGTTTTCAGATTTGTCTTGATAAATGTGAAAACGATATCTGATTCAATCAAAATTTAAACTTTGTTAATAGATTTCTATAACAGTTGTACTGCAATGGTGTTACTTCAATTGCTGAGCTGTCTTGTTTCAAAGTTTACAAGGGCTTCTTATTAATTCTTACAGGAAACTAGTTGCACCAGACAGCCTTAATTTAGCTACTGCAGATGCTGGAGATCAGAGTTAAGATTAGAGTGCTGCTGGAAAAACACAGCAGGTCAGGCAGCATCCGAGGAGCAGGAAAATCAACATTTTGGCTTTAGCCCGAAACGTCAATTTTCCTGCTCCTCGAATGCTGCCTGACCTGCTGGGTTTTTCCAGCACCACTCTAATCTTGACAGCCTCAATTTAGCAGGAAGTGAATTTTTAGTCACCATTCAGTTTAGATTCATTGTTGTTCTGTGAAAACAGATATCATATTTTAGCTGCTGTCTGGCAATAGATGTTCTGTGTGTTAGAAAACATGAGAATAATTTGCATTCTAGCAAATTCCACATTAGCTGTCAGTCAGCTTGTAGTAGCTAAACAGTCAGTTATGCCATATTCCTAATTGAGTTATGCTCTGAAATAGACTTATTGAAAGGGTTGGTTGTGGAAAATTAGTTGACTGGCATTCAAAAAGGAATTAGGTGAACACTTACAGCGGAGAAAATTGCAGGCCAAGAGGTGGAACCAACTAAATTGCTCCTTCTATGAACCAATATAGGCTTGAAGGGCTGAATAGCCTCCTGTGCTATAATTATTCTATTCTGTGATTCCATGTAAGGATCAGTACATCAAGTCAGGTGGGGCAAACCATATTTGCTGCATGCAACCTTTGGTTCTTTTGCCAGTCATTTATTTCAGTATCTTAGGTTTCTTGACCCTTGTGCCAAAGAGAGCAATTTCTCTCTGTTCTATCTAGGCCCATAATGATTTTGAATACCTCTATAAAATCTTATCCCAAGCTTCTCCAATCTATTCATGTAACTGAAGGCCTTCTTCCTTAACATTATTCTCATATATCTGTTCTGCCACCTTCTGAATCTTCCACATCCCTCTTAAGAATGTGGTGCCCAGAACAGAACCAATGCAACAACATCATGTCAGTCTCCCAAATTACAGAAGTTATGGTGATCATGGGGGATTTCAATATGCAGGTGGGCTGGGAAGTGATTCGTAAGAAAAGGAATTTGAGAAATGTCTACAAATGGCTTTTTGGAGCAACTTGGCGTGGAGCCCACTAGGGAACGGGTAATACTGGATTTAGTGTTGTGCAATGTGGTAGACTTCGTAAGGGAGGTTAAGACGAAGGAACCCTTAGGAGGCAGTGATCATAATATGATATAACTTACTCTGCAGTTTGATAAGGAGAAGATAGAATCAGAGGTAACAGTATTACAGCTGAATAAAGGCAATCTCAGAGGCATGAGGGAGGAACTGGGTAAAATTGACTGGGAGAGGAGCCTAGCAGGAAAGACAGTGAAACAGCAATGGCAGGAGTTTCTGGGAGTAATTCAGGAGGCACAGCAGAGATTCATCCTTAGGAAAAAGAGCATGGTACAGGGAGAATGAGGCAACCATAACTGACAAGGGAAGTCAGGGATAGCATAAAAGCAAAAGTGAAACCATATAATGTGGCAAAGGACAGTGGGAAACCAGAGGAATGGGAAGCTTACAAAGATCAACAGAGGGCATCAAAAAAACAAATAAGGAGGGAGAATATTAAATATGAGGATAAGCTCGTTGGTAATATAAAGGAAGTCTGTAAGAGTTTTTTTTAGATAAATAAAGGGCATATCTGAGGGTAGCTTACCCTCGTATTTTCATGGTGGAAAACATGAGTAATATCACCAAAACTTCAAGTGAGTGAGGGGGGAGAGCTGAGTATGGTGGCCATCACCAAGGAGAAGGTGCTAGAAAAACTGAATAGCCTGAAGGCGGATAAATCACCTGGACCAGATGACTACACCCCAGAGTTCTAAAGGAGAGCGCTGAAGAAGTAGTGGAGGTGTTAGTGGTGATCTTTCAGGAATCATTAGAGTCACGGAGGGTCCCAGAGGATTGGAAAATCACTAACGTGACAACCCTGTTTAAAAAGGAAGTTAAGGCAAAAGACAGAAATTACAGACCGAGTAGCCTAACCTTGGTTGTGGGTAAGATCCTGGAATCCATTGTGAAGAATGAGATTTCTGAATACTTGGAAGTGTACAGTAAAATAGGGCAAAGTCAGCACGGTTTCATCAAGGGGAGGTCATGCCTGACAGATCTGCTAGAATTCTTTGAGGCAGGAATGAGCAGGTTAGACCAAGGGAAGCCAATGAATGTTATCTACCGGAAGACAAGGTTCCGCACAGGAGGCTACTGAGTCAAGTAAAGGCCCCTGGTGTTCAAGGCAAGGTGCTAACATGGATAGAAGCTTGATTGTCTGGCAGAAAGCAAATGATGAGGATTAAAGGGTCTTTCTCAGGATGGCAGCCGGTGACAAGTGGGGCTCCGCAAGGCTCAGTGTTAGGACCACAACTTTTCACTTTATAAATTAACGATCTAGATAAAGAAACTGAGGGCATTCTGGCTAGGTTTGCAGACAATACAAAGATAGGTAGAGGGACAGGTAGCATTGAGGAGGAGAGGATGCTGTAGAAGGATTTGGACAGGTTGGGAGAGTGGGCAAAGAAGTGTCAAGTGGAGTACAGTGCGGGAAAGTGTGAGGTCATGCACTTTGGTAGGAAGAATAGAGGCATGGACTGTTTTCTAAATGGCGAGAAAATTCAGAAGAATGAAATGCAAAGAGACTTGAAAGTTCTATTCCAGGATTCTCTCAAGGCAAACGCAATGATGGCATTTATTTTGAGAGGAAATGAATATAAAAGCAGGGATGTACTTCTGAGGGTCTATAAGGCTGTGGTCAGACCACATTTAGAAGTTTTGGGCCCCATATCTCAGGAAGGAAGTACTAGCCCAAGAGCATGATACAAGAGCTTCATGAGAATGGTCCCAAGAATGAAAAACTTGTCTGAATGGCAGAGCAGACCCGATTGGCTGAATGGCCTAATTTTTGCTGCTGTCTTATGGTCTTACGGCCTTAAGTGAAGAAGTGTGGTAAGCAAGTGCCCCCGTGCCATTTTGTAAATCAGTGATGATTAAGGCATTATCCTTGCGTACAGCCTAAATTGCCCACAATTTTCTCACTGCCCGCTGCATTTTCTCGGTATTGGATCTGAGCAGTTTGAGAGTTTTTTTTATTCAAAAGATAATGAAGTGAAAATTGATCAGTCACCAGAATCCTGATTGCATGTATCATCTGATTTGCTGGTGAAATAGTTATACATTTTAAATTGATGACATCTTGTATGTTTTGTACAAGTTCAATGGAAAAAAAAATTATTTCTAAGAGCAAGTTCTAGCTGTGATGGACCTCCTGTTCACAACCTTACCCCTCTGCTGCATGATGACCCAGTCTTCAGTGTTGATTGAGCATGGAGTTTCTCCTCTACTCCTTGAGTTGACTTTATCCTTCCTGATAGACAACCGCTTATTAGTTATCTGATAGTAAGTGTACATATTGGTACTACAACAAGCGGATCCCTCCATTTCGGGTCTGCTTCTCACCCCTCAGAAAATAGTAAAATCCAACCTTGTGTCTATTTATAAAGGTCAGCATCCCATTAGACTTTCTAACATTTCTCAACCTATCTGCAACATTCAATTATTTGGGCACATATATTCTCAGGTATCTCTGTTCCTCCATCCCCTTGCAAATAGTATCTTATGTTTATATTGCCTCTCCTCATTTGTCCTACCAAACTTTATCGCTTCACATTGTTCACTGCCATGTATTGACCCATTCTACCAGCTCATCTATGCCCTCTTGAAATCTATCACGTGTACTCCCAGGTTTGTATCATCTACAAAATTGTGCCCTGATAATACCAGTCTAAGTTATTGATGTGTATCAAGAAGAACTAACTCTAATTTCAAAATTGGTAAACAGAATTGTTGCTTCTACAATAGCTTTGTTAATGTCAATTTAGATAAAGAATTGGCTGAAGGTCAGTTAATGGATCATGAGAAATGATTATTTTACCGGAGGATGTGAAACATTGGGTTCCTAAAGGATCAGTCCTGGGATCCTTGCCCTTTTCATAGAGTCATAGAGATATACAGCACGGAAACAGATCCTTTTGTCCAACTTGTCCATGCCGCCCAGATATTCTAACCTAATCTAGTCCCATTTGCCAGCACTTGGGCCATACCCTTCTAAACCCTTCCTGTTCATATATCCATTTCATGATAACTATAAATGATTTGAATATTGAAGTACAAAGTAAAAATTTTTAATTTGCTAACAAAGTCAAACTGGGAGAAGTGACATTAGTGATTGTGGCATAAACTGACTATAATAGAACTAAGATAGGCAACCAGAATTGGTAGGCAAATGGGATTTACTACAGGGAAGTGTGGGGTAATAAATGTTAGCAAAAGGAATAGGGAGAAACAAAGTAGATTTCAAACTCTCAGTTCTGAAGCCTGTACCAGAATAGGACGATCTTGACGTATATATTGGTGGAGCTTTGACATATTGAGAGAATGTGAGCAAAGCACGTGCGACTGTGGCTTCATAAGCAGAGGTATTGCATACCAAAACAGGGAACTTTTATAAATTTCTGGATGAACACAATTAATGAATTATTCAAAGTTTGGGTGAAGATTTGTAGCTCAGGTGCTCGTTGTTGTGGTTCTGTTCGCCGAGCTGGAAATTTTTGTTGCAAACATTTCGTCCCCTGTCTAGGTGACATCCTCAGTGCTTGGGAGCCTCCTGTGAAGCACTTCTGTGGTGTTTCCTCCGGCATTTATAGTGGCCTGTCCCTGCCGCTTCCGGTTGTCAGTTTCAGCTGTCCGCTGTAGTGGCCGGTATATTGGGTCCAGGTCGATGTGTTTGTTGATGGAGTTTGTGGATGAGTGCCATGCTTCTAGGAATTCCCTGGCTGTTCTTTGTTTGGCTTGCCCAATAATGTTAGTGTTGTCCCAGTCGAATTCATGTTGCTTGTCGTCTGCGTGTGTGGCTACTAAGGATAGCTGGTCGTGGCGTTTCGTGGCGTTTCGTGGCTAGTTGATGTTCATGAATGCGGATCGTTAGCTGTCTTCCTGTTTGTCCTATATAGTGTTTTGTGCAGTCCTTGCATGGGATTTTGTACACTACATTAGTTTTGCTCATGCTGGGTCCTTCGTTCTGGTGAGTTGTTGTCTGAGGGTGGCTGTTGGTTTGTGTGCTGTTATAAGTCCTAGTGGTCGCAGTAGTCTGGCTGTCTTAAATAAATTACAGAAGAAATGTCTGGCTGAAGGTGCAGGGCTATGGAACACATATTTAAGGTTTGGGTAAGAGCTGCAGGCAGGATATGAGAAAGAACCATTTACAATGTGAGCAATCATGATCTTGAACTTGCTACCCATGAGCCAGTGAGGTGGGAATGGATGGAAACAGAGACAATCTGTGTTTCCAAAGATACAATGGATTGGCATTTGAAGGAAATAAACATGCAGAGCTCAGGGATAGATTGAGGAAATGGAACTGACTAGATTGCTCTATGGAAGATCAGCATAGATTCAGTGGGTCGCATGGTTTTCTTCTGTGCTGTAAATCTCTATAATATCAACATATACCTTCCTCGAATCCCAAAAAACTAATCACTCTAACTGTTTCCTGTCATTCACCCTGCTTTGAGTCCATTCTGCCAGTGTCTCTTGCATTCCATGACCTTCTTACTTTGCTGACAAGCCCATTATGGATCACTATCAAATGCTTTTACAAAGTCCATACACACCGTATCATCGATCCTCCCTGTTAGCTCATCAAAAAACTGAATCAAGTTGGTTAAACAGAACTTGCCTTTTCCAAATTCATGTTGGATTTCCTGAATTAATCTTCAGTTGTCCAATTTTCTTAGAGCTATACCCTGGGTTATATCTTTTTCATACCACCAAAAGATAAACTAACTTGCTTGTAATTGTTGGGTTTATCATTGCATCCTTTTTTGAACAACGATTTTCAATTTTCCAGTCCTCTGCCACTGCCTCTGTACCTAAAGAGAAGGTTATTACCAGCACTTCCACAATTTCCACCCTTCTCTCAGCATCCTTGAATTATCTGATCCAATTCTGGCAACTTATCATCCTTAAGTGCAATCAGCCTTTCTAGTAGTCTCTGTTTATTAACGTTTTTGGCTGTATCACAACTATTTCTTTTTTCACGCTGACTTTGACAGCATTTTCCTTCTTGGTTAAATAAAAACGATAAAAGTCCTATATAGTTGGGAAATGTGAAGGGAATAGTGAAGTTTATACTCTTTCAAATGTGGGTTAATCTTTATGAGAAAGAAGAACCAGCACAACTAAGAAATCCTAAATCTTACCCAAACCACAATCTTTGCTTTTTACCTCACTTAAGATTTTATAAAATTGGAGAGCAGGAACTTTTACATTGAGCACCCTCTCCTTAATCTATTTTCCATTGAAACCTGAACCTTTGAAGCTAATCAGCCTCCAACTGCCCCTCCAGACTTGACAGCATGCATGCTATCCTTATTTGAACAGACAGCCTATTCTCAAGCCAATTAAATGTGCAGCCCTCATGAAAATCAATACAGGTGACTGGTTCTCCCTGAGATGGGGATTTGGCATCTGGAAACAGAGGGAAAATCCTACATACATATGTCATTGCTCTTGATAATGTCTTCTCTTAATCTGTAATTTTGCTTGAAGCTTGCTAAGTATTTGATATTCTGACAAAGAAAGAAAAACTTACATTTATAATTACAACCAAAGTAACAATCCTGTCCAGCAGCAAATTACTGCAGGTGCTGGAATCAGTACTGGAAACAACAAATGCTGGAGGTCACAGAGGGGCGGACAGCATTCATGGAGAGAGAGAGCGAACTACTGTTTCGGGTCTCCTTGAGCCTCTATCAGAGCTGAAGTGAAGTGTGGAAGCGGGGACAGCATTTATGCTATAGTTTTGGGTGGGCAGATAGAGAAGGGGGGTGGGAATAGAGTGCTGATAGAGAAAAGATGCTGATAGTTCAGATTAAGTGATAAGAAAGCAAGAATGGCAGAACGATGGTGTGTCTCCTGCCAGACTTGAAATGACAGACACTGGGATGGTGAAGGGAAGAAAGGAACTCCATCAACAAACACATCGACCTGGACCCAATATACCAACCACTACAGCGGACAGCTGAAACTGACAACCGGAAGCGGCAGGGACAGACCACTATAAACACCGGAGGAAACATCAAAGAAGCGCTTCGCAGGAGGCTCCCAAGCACTGATGATGTCGCCTAGCCAGGGGACGAAACGTTTGCAACAAAAACTTCCAGCTCGGCGAACGGAACCACAGCAACGAGCACCCGAGCTACAAATCTTCGAAGAAAGGACTTGATAACAAGCTGAAAGGAAGAGAAGTCGTCATTCACAATTTGAAGGTGTTGAACTCAATATTAAGTCCAGAAAGCTGTAAAGTGCCTCGTCTGAAGATGAGATGTTGTTCCTCTACTTTGCGCTATGATTCACTGATACACTGTAGGATGCCCAGGACAGGCATCTAGGCATGCGACCAAGGTTAAGGAAGAAACAAGCTATTGTTTAGAAGGGCTGTTTTAGAAGGTGGAATAATCCAAACAGATGTGACATAGACAAAGGGCCGGGAGAATAGGATGGAGTCCTTGCAGGATGTAGGGTGTGACAAGTTGTGAAGGTAGCTATGCAAGTCCATGGCTTTGTAGTGAATGGCAGTGGACAGTTTATTTTCTGAAGTGGAAACAGAGGTCAAGGAAAGGAAAGGAAGTGTCAGAAATGGGCAAAGTGAAAGTTGTAGAGGGGTGGAAATTGGAAGCAAAATGAATGAAGTTTTCAAGGTCCCATTAGGAGCATGAAGTGGCACCACAGTAGTTGTCGATGTACCAATAGAAAAGTTGTGGGAAGGAGTCAATGTAAGACTGGAACAAAGATCATTCTACATACTCCATAAAGAGGCAGGTATAACTGGGACCCATGTGTGCTCATAGCCACTCCTTTAACTCGACAGAAATGAGATGAATTAAAGGAGAAATTGTTCAGTGAGGGAACAAGTTCAGTCAGGTGGAGGAGAGTGGTGGTGGATGGGAATTGTTCAGGCTTCTGGTCAAGGAAGAAGCCAAGAGCTCAGACCATCCTGGTGGGAAATGGAGGTGTTAGAGGGAACTGGGAATTGTCAATATAGTGGAGACTATCAGTGGAATTGCTGATGAAGGTGGGCAGGGTCTGGGCAAGTGGAGAGAGGATGGACTCAAGCTAGTAGTTAATGAGTTCAGCGGGGGAGGTTAATACAATGGGCCAACCAGGACAGTCTGGTTTGTGGATTTTGGAAAGGGCGTAGAAGCCGGCTGTTTGGGATTGGGACACCCTAGATTGGAGGCAGTAGGGGGAATGTCTCCTGAGGTAATGAAGTCGATGACAGTCCTGGTAACGATGGCTTGATATTTGGATGTGGGATTATGGTTCAGAGGACGGTTAGAAGAAGTGTCCGAGAGCTGACGTTGAGCTTCCTCAAGGTAAAGATCAGTGCACCAGACTAGTTGACATGGCTTGCTTCATCCGTAATTGTGGTTGACAAGGCCCTCAACCACATCTGAACTTTAACCAGTGTTTCAACCCTTACCCCTTCCCATCACTCACAACAGCGCGATTGGTTTCCCCTGTCCTCATTTGTCATCACGCCAGCCTCTGCATTCAAAGGATCATTCACAGCCATTTCAGACAACTGCAGCAGAATGCGACCACCAAACACATCTTCCCCTCATTCCCCCTGCCTGCATTTTGCAGAGATCATTCCCTCCAGGATATCCTAGTCCATTCCACAACCACCAATACCACCTCCCCCTCTCCATGGCACCTTCCCAAGTAACTGCAGAAAGTGCAACACCTGCCCCTTCACCTCCCTGCTCACCATACAAGGGCCTAAACAGTTTCTCCAGGTGAAGCAGCATTCCACCTGTACTTCCTGCAATCTTGTGTATTGTATTCACTGCACCCAATATGGCCTACAATGTGGTTTGGAGAAACCAAACGCGGACTCGGTAACCGCCTTGCAGAACACCTCCAGTCTGTGCACAAGCATGACCTCGACCTTCCCGTAGCTGGTTATTTTAACACAGCATCCTGTTTGCTTGCCTACATGTCTGTCCTGGGCATGCTGCAGTGTACCAGTGAATCATAGCTCAAGCCGGAGGAACAATATCCTATCTTCAGACTGGGCACTTTACAGCTTTCTGGACTTAACATTGAATTCAGCACCTTCCAAGTGTGAACAGTTTCTTCCCCTTCTTTTAGTTTGTTATCATATCCTTTCTCCCCTTCCCCATCCTAGTGTCTGTCGTTTCAAGTCTGACAGGAGACACACATTCTTCTGCCATTCTCACATTCCAATCATTTAATCTGTACTATGAGCAGCTTTTCTGTACCAGCACCCTACCATCTCCCCTTCCCCTCCCAAACAACACCATTAATGTGTTCCCTTCACATTTCAGTTCAGCTCTGATGAAGAATCATCAAGATTGAAACGTTAGCTTGTTCTCTCTCTCCATGGATGCTGTCTGACCTGCTGTGATCTCCAGAATTTGTTGTTTTCAGTAAAAATCCTGTCAAGTTCATGTGATGTGTTCTGTCTGTCCAGATTCATCAAGTTGTCCCCATAGACATATCCCCAATATGTCTACAAATTCAATTTTGTTTTCCTCTGCTCAGTATCTCAATCATTAGTTCTTTGAGTAATAAGGCATTGAATTGGTTTCTTAGTCATGAATTGTAACATGCTAAAATAAATTGATTAATCTTCATTGTACCAGTTGCAATATTGGTTTGAATTACAACAAAATATTGTACATCAATTCAGCTTTCAGCTGAGTAGATTTTCAGAACTAAACTAAACAGACTTCGGCCTGGGATTCTGGCATTATTACCTTGTTAATTGTTTTCTAATTTACTTTGTCATCTTTTCTCAAATTTTTTTTTAAATTCTCTAAACGGGAGCTCCTTGTGACTTTGCTTGGAGAACCAAGCAAGTCATTGTCAATAATGAAAGGAGTTTACCGATAATCAGTAATATATATTACATATATCTGATATTTAGTAATCATGTAATTTACATAATACATTTGAGTTCAGCTCACGTTGAATGTTAAGCAGAAAATTCCACCCACTTAGATTTAATAACCTTTCCAAAACATTCATCATGATACCATTATACCACACTTTAAAGAAGAACATCCACCTAAAAAATCATGTTGATATTTATTAATAGTATCTTTTAAGGTGTTCGAGTGATAAAACTACATTTTAAACTCCTTTAAACACAATATTTCTGGTGAGAATTGATCAGATTTTATCTTTCAGAAAATAATTTACTATTTACTCACAGTTGTGTTGCTGGAACTGCATTAGTTCTTCAAACTTAACAGTTTCATGCTTATCTGCTCCACACACTGCTGGGTTTTATTTACATTTTGCCACTTCTGCCACATTTTGCCAAAAGGAAGCAAAGGATGGTGAGATAACAAATTCTGAGTTTTGAGATCTTGAGAAAGAATGCGATGAGACAGTCTTAATTTTATCATCATAGGAACGTAAGGAAAAGGAACAACATAACATATACTTGGATATTGTTGCTTGAATTTATGATTTCTCAGTTCAACTTTCTATGCTTAGTTTTAGGGTTAATTCAATGTCTTGTTTAGAATGTTGTATAGCATTAAATAAGTGATGCATTGTTTTGAAGTGGCCATGTAGGAGTTTGCTAAACAGTGGCAAATACGGATGCAGTTCCTTGAGAATTCTGAAAACACTCGTTTGATAAATAATTTGATCCAACCAACATTGATCAGTGGCAGATTGGCTCTTTGCATGAGCGCTAAGAATTATTTCCATTCACAGTGAAAAGTTGTAGGAAATGAGGTGCTCAGTGAAGAGCTTACCTGTTATGTTTCGATGATCTAATAAATTCATTTATATGCCTGCCTGCGTCAAGTGAAATTAGATTAATGAGGTCTGGCTATATACTTGATTTTGACTCTATATTAGGATTTTTCTGAGACAAATGTTGTCTCACGTGTGCTTTGGATGCACTTCCAATTTGTTTGCCCATATCTTTTCAAATCTGAAATTACAAAAAATAAAATCTAATTTTTGACATTGTTTCTTGGAATTTTATGATAAGATTCAAGAAAGTAGTCCAGGCAGTTCTTCTATAACACGATGGTTGCATTCTTGTGCAATCCCATGTTATAGTAAAATTGCGTTTTAGAAACAGTGCTTAAAGTGTTGGTGATGTGATCGCCTTACAGCCAACGCACACTTTAAAAGTTTGCCTTTTTGAAACAGTGTCCCCAATTTGGCAATCGCATTATAGTGAATTTGTGGTAATGAAATGCATGTTATATCAGAATGAATTGTACAGAACTCTGTTTGTAACTCCTTAGACGGTAAGTTGATCTGTGATAAGGTGTGTCCATTTATGATTCTGTACACTCAGGAAATTCATTGTATTAGAATCTTACAATGAAGACTCCTTAGGCCCAGCATCTCTAGACTAGCTATCTACAACTTGTGGATCCCAATTCCCTTGCCAATCTCCTGGAGCCCTGTCACATTTTATTCTCAAATAATTATTTCATTCTCTTAAGAAAGCCATAGTTGAATATGCCTTCACAACACTCTCTCACACTGTGTGGCAAAATGAAGAACTTACAAACACATGAAAACTTACTTGCTGCATAGAAGAAAATCTTCACATGTCATTGTTCCCATTGTATTCCAATCACCTTACATCAGTGTCCTCTAGTTCTTAATCCTTCCACCATCAGGAACAGATTCTCCCTATTTATTCTGCCAGACTAGTCATGATTTTGAACACTTATATCATACCTCCTTGTAAGCTTCTCTTCAAACAGAATACCTCAATTTTCACTAGTCACTCTGTGTAGCTGATGATCCTAAGTACTGGAACCATGCTTATAAATCTTTTCCTTACTCTCTCTCCTGCCTTCCTTTGGCAGGTGCATTGGTCAGAGTTGAAAAATGTGGTGCTGGAAAAACACAGCAGGCCAGGCAGCGTCTGAGGAGCAGGAGAATCTAGATTTCTCCAGCTTCCTCATTTCCCCTCCCCCCACCTTATCTCAGTCCCAACCCCCGGATTCCGATTCTCCTGCTCCTCGGATGCTGCCTGGCCTGCTGTGTTTTTCCAGCACCACATTTTTCAACTCTGGTCTCCAGCATCTGCAGTCCTCACTTTCTCCCAGGTGCATTGGTCAGAAGTGATACAATACTCCACTTTAGACTGAATCAACATTTCACACAGGTTGGTCATAGCATCCTTACTCTGTACTCTATGCCCCTATTTATGAAGCCCCAAGATGTTGTCTGGTTTATTACCCACTTTGTTAAACTGCCCTACCATTGGTGATGAGTAGATGTACATTCCGAGGTGTCTCTGCTACTGCACTTGTGTATGACGTGAAATCGACAAATCTAGAATTTAACTTCAACTTTTAGCAGAATTACAATGAAGTTGCTTGACCTGACTTTGTGTGTTTTTAAACATACATTGAGAAGAACCTCCAATTGCCATATCGGCTATCTAACCGTTCAATCTTGCTTTGTTGTTTTGTGCCACTCTGAAGATTCACCATGGACAGTACAGTTACCCAACATTAATCCAGGAGTGATGCACATTACTGTGCATGGGTTAACACCAGCCCGGTCATACCAGTTCCGCATGTGCGCAGTGAACCAGCTAGGAAAAGGACAGTACAGCACAGAAACCAACAGGTATGTTACTTTTTCAAGAACCAAGCAAAGTTTGCACAGTATTATTTTTGTGTTAGTCCAAAGTATTTGCTATGAGTGACAATGTACTGAACTGTTTCCTGTCCTTGTTGACCGCTTTGATTCTTTTACTCAACTACTGGCCCAACTGGAAATTGATTTTTAAATATATTAATTCAATTGAATGCCTTTTCTATTTGAAATGGTCTAGATGCATTTACGTTTCACTACACATCGTAAAAAAGTGCTGTAGTTCCAAATTGCAAAGCCAAAATCTTTGTCTTCTCCTTCAGCATTCATGGGGTGGCACGGTGGCACAGTGGTTAGCACTGCTGCCTCACAGCACCAGGGTCCCAGGTTTGATTCCAGCCTCAGGCGACTGTCTGTGTGGTGTTTGCACACTCTCCCTGTGTCTGCATGGGTTTCTTCCGGGTGTTCCGGTTTCCTTTCACAGTCCAAAGATGTGCAGGTCAGATAAATTAGCCATGCCAAATTGCCCATAGTATTAGGTTCATTAGTCAGAGGGAAATGGGTCTGGGTGGGTTACTCTTTGGAGGGTCGGTGTGGACTGGTTGGGCCGAAGGGCCGGTTTCCACTCTGTGGGAGGGAACCTAATCTAATCTAATCTAACTTGATCATTGTATACATTTGAGGCAGAGATGGACAAATGTTTAGTCCTTCAGTAAATCAAGAGATTGGACAATGAGTGGTAAAGTGAAGTTGAGGCAGAAGATCAGCCCTGATCATATTCAATGGCAGTGTAGGCTTGAGATGCTTTGTGATCTACTCCTGTTCCTTTTTATTGTGTTCTTAGAGGATGGTCAGTAATAAAGGCAGCAAGATATTCAGGTGAAAGTATTTACTCAGAGTAGTTTGAAACTGGAGTTTACCCCTACAAGGTCTGATTGAGGCACATAGAATTGATGTATTTAAGTGAAAGCTAGATATGTTCATAAGGGCAAAAGGATTTGTTGACAGGGTTGAATGAAGTAAAACGAAAGAGGCTTTCATGAAGTTTAAGCGTGAGCTGGTGAGCAGTCCTGTAAATTCTATCTATTTTGATGTGAATTGTAGTTTTATTACATGTAAAAATGCAATATTCAATAGCAATTTCTATTAATCAAACTTGAATGGCCCTAAGAATGGAGAAAATGGGTCACTTGTATTTTCAGTTTCATCTATGATATGCTTTTTCTGTTTGTAGCAATATGTCAGTTTAAATATGGCTTTCTTACAGAGAGTAAACACACTTATTATGAACTATTTATGGTTGACAAGTTCCTGTTTCTGTTTGCTTGGAGCTAGAATTGTAAATATTTTAGTGTTGAACCTTTCCTGGAAGCATGCTACTTTTGACGAGGCTTCACCACTCTCCTTGCCTCATGTTATAAATGCCCAATAAAAAGACTGACTTCAACATAAACCCTTGAGGATTTAGAATGTCAACACTTCAGTCATCAGTGATTCAAAAGTCTGTCCACACTTAACTGTGCCTTGAATAAAACAAAAATAATGACACAAGAGGAAATGGAGAAGAACGATAATTGTACTGCATTACAAGCAAATGCAATAGAAAAGGTGAAAAACTGTTGCAAATATTATCTCCTATGTTAAGAAATCTGTATAAACTCTCTCACTTCTTATTGGCCATGAATACAGGAGTGTGATTTCAATTTCTTATTAATTGCACAGTATTAGTTGAGGATTATATGGAAATTGTAATTTGCATTTTAGAAGCTAGATCTAATGTTTTTCTTGAGATTGTGAGACCACCAATTGAGAAAAACCTTTAAGAATTTTATCTCAATCTTACATGTGGGCTCTGAGTGTTTTTGGTTATTAACAAGGTCGTGAAACAAATACTTGTGTATGTTCTATACAAGTATTATCACAAACTCAGGTGTACAACTTGGATCATAGGTCAGTAACAATAAACACACAGGCTGGTGGACTATTTGCTAGTTTCAGGCATAAGAAACCCAGAATATGTTCCAATATAAGACCATAAGACATAGGAGTGGAAGTAAGGCTATTCGGCCCATCGAGTCCACTCCGCCATTCAATCATGGCTGATGCGCATTTCAGCTCCACTTACCAGCGTTCTCCCCGTAGCCCTTGATTCCTCTAGACAACAAGAATCTATCAATCTCGGCCTTGAAGGCAACTTCATTGAGTTGTAGAA